>NC_045481.1:63695441-63805600 GCF_009650955.1 Corvus moneduloides
CAGGACTGGGTGGCTTCCTCCCCAGGCCTGCTCTGGCCATCCTTGCCCTGCTGGCCCAGCACTACTCCCTGCCCAGCTGGAAGCTCTGAGTGCCCCCACATGTGTCTGGCCTCAACAGGGCTCTGATCGGCATCAGCGCTGTAATCTCAGCCTCCAGCTGTTTGCTGTGTCTGGGGAAGAGGAGAAAGCACTTCGGGGAATTAATTTGAATTAGAAGAACGATGTGCTCTGTGTCCTGGCTGGCAGCACCAAGCACAGAAGCTCCTGACACAGCTGCTCAGGCTGCATTTCGGCTCATCAGGGACCTGAAGGGACTCCGCTTCCAGTGAACGGGAACAGGCTTTGTCAAGATGAGCGTGGAGGGAGGTGCATTTAGGGGTGCTTGCTGCTCCCAGTCACGCCTTTCCTTGCCTTTCCTGCTTGTGTTGTCTTCCACTTCTCCCCCTGCCCAGGAGGTTTTGCCCAACAAGTTGCTCTAATAAGCTCACTGATGTTTTAAACCCAGTAGGAGCTCTTAAGTTATATTATTTTGATTTGTCCTGTGCCACAAGCCCTTGTATGAGATCAATTAAGTGGTTAAGATGAAACCAGGCATCCACAGAAACATCTAGTTTTGACTCCAAGCCAACAGATATGGAAAATCCAGCCATTTTCTCCATAGTTTCACCCCCACAGCTAACTGCTAGCCTTAGTTTTAACATCTTACATGGATTTATCATAACTTACTAGAATGGTAAATATCAAGAGATCCATTCAGGGTGTAAATAAATCCCTGCAGCTTCTCAGAGTGGACTGGGAGAGCCTGGAAAGCCCATAGAGCCGTGCCATCCTCTGCCCTCTCTTGCAAAAGTTCACCTGAGAGGGGGGAGGCTGCCTCTGCCTCTTTTCTGAGAAATGCATTACAAGAGATTGGAAAGCAGGATGGCTTTGTTGCCGATGAGTCTCTCGCAGAGAATTGCCCGGCTGAATATGGCAAATGAAAGGAACACGATTGGCCTTGAAAGCTCTTTGTTTTCCTCCCTTTGTCCTGAACCTGAAGGCAGCTGGGAGAGCTGATGCTATCAGGGCACTATTCATGAGTTTGGCATATCTGCCCTGAAACTTTGGCAGCCACATTGTTCCCCTTTTCTCTTTAAATTTGTAGTGCCTCAGATGTGAAAAATTATGGCGATAAAAGCTCCATCTCTTTGTGGAGACTCTGACAGATGTCTCACTTCGCAAACTTCCTGATCCTTTGAACTGGCTGGGAATCAAATGCTCCATTAATTTATCCTGGGGGAGTCTCTGGAGGACTCCTCCTGGCTCTTTGGCAGCTTCTCTTGGTCGGGGACCAGCTCCACCATAGCCACAAACCACACTGCTTATCTCCCTGAGTTTCTTTTCCAAACACTCCAAAACACTCTGGAAATGCAGATCTCCCACTGGTTTGCTGGTATGGGTGTTTTCCTGGTGCTGCTGTTTCCTGACACAGGGAGCAGCTGTGGTGCTTCCACAGCTCCTGTCACAGCGGGATGGGGAACGAGGACACTTTTTTGGCCGTGCATCCAAAAAAGGGTTGTTCCAAAACACCAACCACATCAGGCTCTCTCCAAAAGTGCTCTAAGCATTCCCAGTCCGTCGCTCTGGCATAACTCCTGCTTTCCATGAGGGTGATGCATGACTCTGTCCTTTGTCATCTGTTTTTTTCGTGCAGTGACGTTACATGATTTCTTTGGATTTGCTGATGTATGACAGACTTTCCTTCTCCTCTGCTAGGAGGGCATTTCCTCTTATCCAAGAAAGGAATTGTGTTTAATGTCTGTAGCCTGTTTGCCATGGAAGCACTGTCCTAATTAGTGGTTTGCGTGGCTACTCACTGTTGGAAGTCAAAAGCATTATTTCACGTTAGTTTAATCCACTCCAGGATTAAACTAGTTTAGGATTAAGGCTCTGTTAGTCTGGAATATGGGTTTCCACACTGAGAATTAAGTCATTCAGCACTAACTCACAGGAAAAATGGAGATAATGAATGTAAATTAACTGTTAAAGGGGATTAGAGGAATGGCACTAATCCCTGTGGGAAGGCAGGATGACAGCAGTCACGTTTCCATCCTGCTCTCTTGGCCGCTCAGGTGGTTTAAACATAAAAAAGTTAATAGTATTCTGTCTGCACAGTGTCATTAATGCACTTCAGGGCCTTCTTTGACTAATTTGAGTTGATTTCTCAGAATAAAAAGGGCTCTAGTGAAAGTGGTTCTGCTATCCCAGCTCCTCCCTGAGTGAGGGCTGTGTCAGGGGTCAGGCTTTAGGGACCAAACCCAGATAGGAAAAGCTGTGACCAGATGATGGAAACCATCTCCCTTGTCTGAACTTCCCAGCAGATGAGGTAGCACCAAGCTCCGGACCTGACAGATGTGCAACCATGTTTGTGTTCTCCTGAGTCCAACACAAACCATTCCCAAAAGGAATGTAGAGAAACAGCTTTGTGAGTACCCACTTGAGTGCTGGTGACAGACAGATCTAGAGCAAGACCTGGTCCCACTCAGGCCAGGTGAAATTGTCTCTCCTGTCTTTGCACACTAGAAGAGGGAGATGACTGGAAAAACAAATCCATGGGTATTGGGATCAGCATGAGGATGGGCAACCTTCACTGGGATGGGAGAGAAGAGTGGTACAACTCCGTAGCTACTGAAGACACGGCATTCTTGCTGGCTTTAGAAAAGACCTGGAAGCTGCACCTCTGGAGACAGAATTTAGCCAGCCAGACTGGCATCCGAGTGCTTAAACCAAGGGCACTTTCTCCTACTCGTGTATGAAATTGCAGAGCCCCAGCAGGTGGGCAAAACAGGCTGTGTGGATCAGCTCTGTTGGTCCAGTCCAAGGGAAGGACGGTGCCTGGATCTGTATCCCGTGGCTGACACCAGGGCTGTGCCCTTTCTGTGCTGCACATGCTGAGGGGTAACCACGACCCTTTCCAAAAAAGAGTCAAGGAACTGGAGGCAGCAAGGGCAGGGTTTGAAGAGAGGATTTCTCCCACAGTTCTCAATAGTTTGGACGAAACTCTGATAGCTGCAGCCTATGAACAGACTTTAGAAGCAATTTGTCTCATAAAAAGCTTCCAATTATGTAATTTCCCCCCTCCATTCAGTATAAATGTCCCTTTTCTGCCATGCCTTCTCCTCCCACTGCCTTCCACAAACACCAGCGTGACCTGAATGCTTACCTGGCATTAACATCTGGGCTGAGGTTTGGTGGCACAGCTGCAGAGATGCCCACAGAGTCTGGATCAGCTTTCACATCTCCCAAGTCATCTGGGCTAGAAATGAGAGGTCACACCTCCCTGTCCTTCCTGATCCTCCAGGTGCACAGGTACCCCTAAACCAGCATTTTTCTCTCATTTTCCTCAGTAAGACACCCCAGCCCCTGTGTTCAGCTCATGATCTGCCACCACATCTTTGCTCCCACATTTGCTGCCTATCTGGTTTCTTCCTGCATCCTGCATTTCTGCAGTTGGTTATTGCAGCCCAAGCATGGGTAAAGTGCAAAATTCCTTTTGAGGTGCATCCTGCATTTGCCAACTAATCAAGAACATTTTGAATCCCTACTCTGTGCCCCAAGACGCTTGCAGCATCCTGTCTTGGCAGTATCTTCAAATTTCATTATGGACTGTCTGGATCCTCACTCAGTTTAATTACAAACTCCTAAACATTACCAGATTCTACACACACCTTGGAATACAATTTCCCAGTTATTCACTCTGTCTGTACTAATTCCACTTCTCTCCTCTAACATTCCTTAAGAGAACAGCCCCATGTGAGAACACGGCAAGACCTCTGCAGCGCTCGGGACACCGGGACACCGGGAGCCGGGGCACCGGGAGCCTGCCCCCCTCCCGCCACCGCTTTAAGCCGCTTGGTGACCCAGTTGTCCCCGCGGGGCCGGGGCCGGGGCCGGGCGGGGCGGCGGCGGAGGCTCCTCCCGCGGCTGGCGGAGGCTCCCGGCGGCCGGCCCGGCTCCGTGCGGGGGCTGCGGGGCAGCGCCGCGGGGCCATGGGCAACGGCACCGCCGGACCCTCGCCCGCCGCACCCGGCCACAGCATCGCCGCCCTGGTGCTCGGCATCCTCCTCATCCTCCTCATCGTCGGCGGCAACGGGCTCGTCTGTCTGAGCGTCTGCACGGAGCGGGCGCTCAAGACCACCACCAACTACTTCATCGTCAGCCTCGCCGTGGCCGACCTGCTGCTCGCCCTCCTCGTCCTGCCCCTCTACGTCTACTCCGAGGTGAGACAGCCCGGGGACACCGGCGGACGGCGGGCTGGGGCTGTGTGCCCGCCGAGCCTGCTGGTTCCTGGGCTGCGGGGAGGGCAGGAGACCAAGCACCGAAGGTCAGAGCCGCTCTCCGGGCTCGCTCCCCATCGCCACCCCGCCGGCCCGGGGACTGCCCTGCGTCCCGGCATGTGGCGGTCAGACCCCCCGGCTCTTACCTGCGAGCTTCACGGCATCGCACGGCGCTGCGGGACCGCGGGCGGCGGAGCGGAGCCGGCTCCGTGCGAGTCCCTGGGATCCCCGTCCGAACCGCGCCAAGTGGAGATGCCCCGAGGGGAGGCACACCGGGATGGCAGTCTCGGGCCAGGCCGGCAGCTCCGGCAGCCCTTGGCTTGCACACTGTCCCGGCTGCCATCAGCAAATGGATAGGAAGAGACAGGTGCTGTGCTCCGTTTGACATAAAGTGAGCAGATCTTCGTGATAAAGGGAGATCTTTAGCATCTTTAGCCAGGAAACAACTTTCCATGTTGGCTGAGAAGGAGAAGCTGTCTTTTCCGGGAGCTGGATGGGATTTGGTCGCCCTGTACCAAGGTGGCTTTGGTTGGCAGGTTGTTGGTTGGCAGAGGCCTGACCCAGTGTGCGATGGTGGTCGTGGAGAGCCAGCTCAGGGACATGGGGCAGAATTGCTGTTCGCCCCCAAAACCTGTTCACCTGTTCCAAGACTGTGATAGCTGAGGGAAAGAACCACAGGCACTCCCAAGGTTGAGTGGTTCTCTCTGTAACACTTACTGCCAGGCATGAATAAACCCTTGTGCCTGCAGGGGGATGTTTTAGAACCTGTTAGTACCAGCTGGTGGCTCTTCCCCGCTCAAGAGGATGAGAGCATCCACTGGGCAAAATAGCGAGTTTTTCCACCCATGCTTGTGGGAGCTGGCAGTGTGGATCTTCTTCCCAGCTGTGGAAGAGCATCTCCCGCCTCTCCCAAGCCATGGGGAGCACCTCATGGCTCAGCAGGCCCTGAGTGTGCAGGCCTGTACTCCTCTAAGCAAGGCAGGCTGCAGTTTAGAGCTTAGAATGGTCTCTACCTGCTCCTAGGATTTTGCAGGACATTGTGACCTCTCTGGAGACAGGTATTGTGGAATGGCAGGTTCAGCAGGGGACAAGAACCAGTGAAGAACCGGAGCATTAGATCCCCTCTTTTTCCACTGTGCTGTTGGTTTTGGTGGATTTGCTTTTCTTTCATTACTTCCATTTTGCTGGTTAGAAAGGCACAATCTTGGTCATTCTTCTCAGCTACTTTTTGCTGATTGGGATCCCTTTCCTTCCTTCCTCTTTCTGTTGTCTCTCAATGCCTTCAGTCCCCAGGTCTATGGGCAGTCACCAACTCCAGAGTGGTTTCCTCTTGCCTGCAGGTGGGAGTTTTGCTGGAATATATAAAACACAGGTTAACATACTCTGGGGTACCTCTGAAAACGCTTCCAGTGGGGCAGGAGTATTGTGGGACTTTCCTTGGGTACCACAGACATTCCACAAGTTCTGGTTTCTCAGGTAACGGGTGTTCATACCTGTACGAGCCTTAAAAACTGGGGCTGTCCAGCTTGTGGTGACACTTGGTGTGTTCACTTCCACGGCTGTTCACAAACATCAGTTCTGTAAGGGAATTCTTCCATTTCTCTGCTGCTCCCAGGATATTAAACATGGGGAAGGAAGGTGCTGCATGACAGAAATCTTTCCCTCCAACCTCTGCAGCTCCTGCAGCCAGGCAGGTGTTCGGAGGCACAAAACAGCACAGGCAGCAGGATTTGCACTCCTGGCACTTGGAGGGAATGCATGGAGCAGGTGTGGGAAGTGCTGAACAGGTACAGAGAGAGAGAGAGAGAGAGCACCGTGCAGCAGTCACAGCTCCCTCGAGCAGGCAGTGGGGCTCTGGTGTGTAGAGCAGCTCCAGCACAAGTGTTGCAGCAGTTCCCATTCCATGCCTGGAAGCTTCTCTGTGGGCTCAGAGTCTGCAGGTGCCCATGTTCATTTTAATCATCTCCTGTACGCTGGTGCAGGATTTCCAGCTCATTTTGTTCTGAAATAACATAAGGAAAAGGGAGAGTAACCGCTGAATCCATGCCAGAGGACAGAATTTTTGTGGTTTCTTTTTTTCTTTTTTTTTCTTGGAGGCAAAACTCAGAATTAGAGAATTAGTTGTTGGGATGCAAAATGCAGGAGGTAGTGATTGCTCTTTAAAACTAGCTTGGTTTCAGCTTGCACTCTGTATCAACCATAGTAGCCACTGAAAATATGGCCTGGACAGTCCAGAATGTTCACCTCAACCTTCATTCCTGGTGTGGGGTTTTGTTTTGTGGTTTTAAACTTTAGTACAACTCCTGACACAGTAAATGCGGACTCTGAGGGCCTATTGGAAAACTTGAAAACCAGCTGAGGGGTGTTTTTTTGCTTTTTTAGCAGGAACAGAACAATAAGCTCTGAGCATTTTTTCATCCAGCAGAAACCTGCTCACCTTGTGCTGGTTTTCCTGTGAGGTGGCATCTTGTGTTCCAGTTTTGGAAACAGTCCTCCCAGTCAGGGCTTTAGAAGACAGCTGGAGGGACTTAACTTTTGAGGTGACATCTGACATCCTCACACACAACAGATCTCCTCCAAGCCCCAGTGGGGAAGGGATTCCTTCCTGTGGGATGCAGATGATCCTCTGCTGCCGTTCACAGGAGCTGGAGCACAGTGGGAGAGTCCTTGATCTTGGCTGTTATTTCTGCTTGTTAAGAAAGCTAATTTCAGCCACTGGCAGCAGTTGTGGACACACACTCTCTTTCTACTGGACTCATCCAAACATGGAACAAAGACATGTTCCAGTGTTTTCCTGTTGTAATTACCACACAGCAGCCTGCCCTGGTGGGCAGAAGGCACTTACCTTTCTGCTTGCTTGGGAATCTCAGCAGTATGACAGGGAGAGGTAACGGTAACTTCCACGGGGAAGTTGCACAGCTCTTCTGCCAGCCTTGGCTTTCTGATGATTGTGTCAAGTGCTTTCCTGCAATCAATCCAGTGCCAGAAAGGCAGGGATGATGGGAAGCAAGGGGGAAGGAGATGGCCAGGCATTAACAGCTGTTCCTGAGGAGCAGAGTTCTGCTTTCATGTGAAGAGCGGCCGGGAGATGATCTCAGAGAGTGCCTGGAGCATTGGTAGCACTGAAACAGGGGTTACCTGAGGAAGCAGAGCTTCAGGTGCTGTGGAGTTACTGCAGGATATCACTTGGCTCTGGGTGGCTTTGGGAGGGAGCTGCATGACTCCAAAGGCCTCCCTTGTGTGTAACTGCTTCCTCTTCCCAGAGACTGTGACAATGGCAGGAGTCCCAAAGACTCTGGGATACTTGCAGGAGTTTATGCAGTCCTCATTAAGTGGAGGTGTCCCAGCAACTAGGGCAGGCACCAGGACAACCTCCCCACGTGGGCTGTGCTGTGGAGCACACCTGTACCTGCTGCTCCTGTGATCAGCTCTCTGCTAATCCCTGCTGAGCAGCGGAGCTGCGGAACAGGCCCGAGCCAGGAAGCTGCTGGCGGGAGCTGAGGGTGTTGGTTATGTAAACATCTTTGCCACTAAGACCTGTGTAAGTGATTACAGAAAAGAGGAAACAGTTTGAGCAGATTTGCATGTTTACCTGGCTCCTTCTCCAGGCCAGGGAAGATGAGTGTTCCCAGTAGGCACAGCGATGGAGCAGCCAGTCAAAACCACATGAGCTATCTTCTCATCTTGGTGAGGGTGATGGGTTCTGCCTAAAACTTTCAGGGTGTCACTGGTTTGGTATCAAACCATCTCTTTTCTTGCAGTATTTTCTGTGTGCCTGTGATGCAGCTCCTCTAATGAGAGACCAGACCTCTACCCTCTCCAAATTTCCCCAGGCTCTCTGTGAATGCATGTCAGCTTGTTTGCAGCAGGATTCAGGATTAGTCTTTCTTAGAATGTTACAGCTTTAGTGGAAATAGATGTTATTCTGGGCCTGGCTGATGTCTGAGCCACACAAAGTACGAGGGAGGTGAGACAGGCCAGCGGTGACAAACCAGTGCTTAGGGGTTTATTTCCAGAGACCGGTAACTGGGGAGAGGTGTCTTGGAATTTTAGGCCCTCATAATGTCTCAGGTGGATGACCAGACTTGCTCCTCATCTCTGAAGAACCTTGACCTCAATGATTTAAGTTAAGAAAGAACATCAGAGCAGGCGTGAGGGACCTCTGTCTTATGTCCCACTCCCTCTCCTTCCTCTCCCCTTGCAGGCCGCATTGTGTCTTCTGGGGACTGGGACAGTTGTCACAACTCATGACAAAAGGCCCCAAGTCAGCTTCTGGTGGACATGGGGACAGTTCTTTGGTTCTGATGCTGGACTTTGCCCACTGGAAAGGACTATTCCTCTTCCAACTGGTGTCACAGCCCTCTCACTCCATGCCATGTCCTTGAGCCATGGCCGCAGATGCTTGCTCAAAGTCCAGCCACGCATCTCCTAATTCCCTTTCAGGCTCCTGCTGTTCCCTGCATGTGGCAGGACTGAGACAAGAGCTGGTGGAGGGTGGAGGAAATAGGACTAAAACCTTTGGCTCTGTCCTGGCTCCTGCCCTCAGGAGCTCTTCTGGCATCAGGCTGGTTTAGAAGGCAGAGTTTTCCTCACAAATCAGCTGTGCTTAGGAATAAAGATACCGGAGTGGGCTGACTAGGAAGGCAGCTGCAAGGGTGTTCAAGAAGCCAAGTCTGTCTCCTGCCAGCCACCATCCTATAAAATCTTCTGCATTGTATTCTGGAAAACTGGAGAACCCAAAGAGCCACTGAAGGTGGAGTTGCTCTGGAGCACTTCTTAAAGGAAGCTTGAGCTGTTTGTGATCCCTAAATCTTTACACTGTGTACCTTGACGGGCTAATCTGCTGCAGTCTCACGGAATTAGGTACTCCTTAATCACGTGGCCTAGCAAAGCCCCTAATCTGAAGTCACTCTCCCGTCAGAGGGGTCCTTGGCACGTTTTGCCAAGGTGGGCAGGTGACAAACACCACGGAATGGGAAGTTCTCTCCTAGCACCTTCCCCAAAGCCAGAGTCTTGGGGGTTGGTGGGGAAAGGGAAGTGTTTATAGCATTTTCCAAGTGCCCAACTTCAATCTCACATACTCCAAAGGTGCTGCAGCCCAAGAGCCCTCGTCCTTGCCAGAATCAGTTAGTTCCCCCAGTTCACAAATAGGTTTGGAAAACTGCAGCCCAAAATCAAATTTTCTCTTTCATAAGCTGAACTGAACTTGTCAAGATCCCAGTGAGCTTGGCAGAAATTTGTTTTTTGGTGATTCAGGTCCCAAATTCAGTTTGGGGTGGCTGCTCTGTGCTAGAGAAGAGGCTGAATGAAGCACTCAGGTCTGACTCCAGAGCTCCCCTGGAGGTATCTCAAGGGGATGCTGTACAGAAATAGCCAAACAGTTACTTCAGAGACTCCTTTGGCTTTACAGCTCCTCTAATCATAATCGTGCGCTTGACATCATTACTGGCTGATATTAATCCCTGCAGAGCTGCCTGCCCTGTTGCTGGCAGGGGCTGGGGCTCGCCACCTTCCCAGTGTTCCATGGAGTGTGTTCCCCATGTGGCTCCACTCTGTGCTGGGATGAATGAAACCAGAACCTGTTGTTTAGCACCAGTACAGGAACAAATCCATACCTGCTTCCTGAAACCTGCAACATTAGAGGGCAGCAGCATTAGACTCTATGAGCACTGGCTGACTATTGCTATAGACAAAAAACTTCCTGGGATTTTTATATAAATACATATATATATATATATATAATGTTTATGTAGCACATTTTCTATAGATAAAACTATAAAGTAAATTACATACAGTAGATGATGCACATTATCTATAGATAAACATACAGAGTAAAAAAAAAAAAATATATATATATATTTTGCCTGCCAGGATGGAACAGTTGTGTAACACAGGGAAACCATTCATCTGCAAACAGGTTTGGAATGGCTGGGACACAGAAGTGAAAGAGGAGCTTTGTGCTCTGTCTCTTGCTTGCTTGGGGACCAAGCTCAGGATGCTGTGCAGCCAACACTGCCTTGTTGGGGAGATCCTGGGGTGCTGAACTGGGGGGTTTGAGGAGTTTGGGGGTTCCTGCCCTCACCCAAGGCAGCACAATGTCCTGTGTCCATGTCTCTCTGCCCAGCATGACTCACTTGGCTGTGCTGATGGTCTGAGCACTCAGTTCTCCAGTCAGGCCAGAACCACAAGCCCTGAGCAGGCTGCGGACTCTGTGTGAGGCTGATTCCCATGTTCTGCTGCTGCGCTGGGAAGGATGCTGCACACTGTGCCATGGGAGAAGCACTCAGCTTCGGGCTGCTTGTTCGGAGGAAACGAGTGGCTGAGGCACCCAGGCATGGCCATGTTCCTGTCATCTTAAAGGACACAGCATCTCCTGATCCCAGGGATCTTTTCAGTTCCAGGGAGGAGTGTGGTCCCTCAGCACGGTGCTGTGCGATGCCCTGATGACCATGGACGTGATGCTATGCACGGCCTCTATCTTCAACCTGTGCGCTATCAGCGTGGATCGGTGAGTGGCTTCCTGCTCTGGCTGTGCCTGGGCAGCACGCTGGTTCCATAGGCCCTTGCCACAGTCCCAAGCTGGGAGGATCCTGCTGTCCCCTAAGGAGCGTGTTCTGCCCTCATGTCCTCCACCACTAGGTTTGTGTCCCATCAGTGGTGGCCAAGCTGAAAGGTCGTTGTGTGACGAGCCAGAGCTGTCCATTGGCTGCTCTGGTTGTAGCCCAGGCCTCAGCTGTGTAAAGTAAATTAATGGGGAGAGGACAGTGACAAGGAGCTTGGGGCCCCTCGGGTTACGTTACCAATGGTGCCGCCACCACACCAGGACTGACTCACCCGGGGCTGTGTTGGCAGGTTCATCGCTGTTCAAATCCCGCTCAACTACAACCGGCGACAGATCGACCTGCGGCAGCTCATCCTTATATCCACCACCTGGATACTCGCCTTTGCTGTGGCATCCCCAGTCATATTTGGCCTCAACAACGTCCCAGACCGCGACCCCAGCTTGTGCCAGCTGGAGGATGACAACTACATCGTGTATTCCTCCATCTGCTCCTTCTTCATCCCATGCCCCGTCATGCTGGTGCTGTACTGTGGCATGTTCCAAGGACTCAAGCGCTGGGAAGAAGCCCGGAAGGCCAAGCTGAGGGGCTGCATCTATGGAGCCAACAGGAAGCTCTATCATCCCCCAACCTTGATGGAGAGAGAGCAGAGCCGGCTGGGGCCACCGGCGTGCAGCCCCTACGCCCGTGCCAGCCTCCCTGGGGAGTGTGGGATGAACAATGGGATCCAGACTGTGTCCTACCCACACCTCAGCTACCCGCACCCAGGGCACGGGCGCAAGCGGGCCAAGATCAACGGCCGGGAGCGCAAGGCCATGCGGGTGCTGCCAGTCGTCGTTGGTGAGTGGCTGTCAGGGATGGCTGGGGAGGTTGGGAAATGTGCCACCTTGTCCCACCACAGCGCTCAGACTGGCAGGACCTGGGTGAATCCAGAGCAGTGCCAAAAACCACCACCCTTGGGAAAGAACACGTGCAGTGTTTATAACCCAACCTCCCTTCAAGGCAAACCTGTGACTCCCAATATCTTAACATTCAAAGCCAAAGTGAGACTAACTCAAGACTTTTCATCAATGGTTAGGACAGGAAAGACATCCCAATTTTTTGTCTGGGCATAAGCCCAGCTCCACATGTCAGCACAGCTGCTGCCTTTTCCCTGAGTGCCTGAGCTGTGTCTGTCTTGTTTGGCTCAGGCTTTGTTAAATTAAACCCTTTTGAACATTCACGTCACCTTTTCTTTTTATTGTCCTCCTGGCAGGTGCTTTCCTGTTCTGCTGGACACCTTTTTTTGTGGTGCACATTACCAGGGCTCTCTGCAAGGCCTGCTCCATCCCCCCTCAAGTCACCAGCACTGTCACTTGGCTGGGCTACGTCAACAGTGCTCTCAACCCCATCATTTACACCGTGTTCAATGCCGAGTTCAGGAACTTCTTCCGCAAAGTCTTGCAGCTTTTCTGCTGAGCCCTCCATGCAGGAGGAACCACCAGGCAGGAGGAACCACTGGGTGATTTTTTGTATAGTTCATTAAAGATCTATTTCTGCCTCTATCTGCTGTCTTTGTTGGGGATGAAGGGAGGATGAGGAGAGCTGGCAGCTGAAGGAAGGGGCTGCCCAGGTCCTTGTAGTAAGGTGTTACAGGTGAGGGCCAGTGGATGCAGCTCAGATCCTCTACCCACTGGAAATTGCAAGTGTAGCCATTTCTTCAACACTTGGTGCTTGAGCTAAGCAGGGATGATAATAACAGTAATTTCTAATCTTCTGGCTTCTGGGGTGGTATTAAACAGGGCTGTGAGATGACATGGACACAAGCCTGGGGGAAAAAAGGCTGTTAAGCTAACTTCCCAGATGTCCACATACCAGACGAGGGTACCAAGCTCATTTCCAGATGTCCATATGCCAGGTGAGGGTGAATCTACCTAGGCAACCTCCTTTCCCCTGATCCTTGGTAATTTTAAACCCAAAACCTGATTTCACTCATGTTTAACAAGGGTCTTACAAAGGCACCATAATGTTATTGCTGGTGCTCCAGAATTTCCTGTGAAGCCACATGATTCCTGCCAGGAACCATTACCATTCTCAGGAAAAATTCCTTCATACCTTTAGATGAACCTCCATGCAGCAACAGCCACAGCAGCCAGTGGCACAGGTGATGCTTGTCGCTGAGGCTCAGAGGGGAGAAAAAGAATATTGCAGAAAATTACAGTCTTCCAAGTACTGGTTTTGTATGGGATTGTTGCTTTCCAGGGGGGAATTTGCTTGGAAGCAGAACAGAAAAAGGATGTCTTGAGTGTTCCTTTGACTAAAAATAGCAAATGCTCAGTTTCTCATCAGCAAACAGACTCAATTCCCACATGACTGTACTGTGCATTTCTGAGCTGTCACTTGGTGGGTCGGGGCACGGCTGCCCCAGGTACCGGGGCACCCTGAGCTTTCTCAGGTCCCCGAGAGCTTTAATGACAGCTGAGTCACATCTACTGTTCTGTCATTCAGGGAAGTTGCCCAACGCCCTTACAGATTTTTTCCTCTTAAAAGGTGCAGTAAAGCCAGAATTCAGCGACTTAGGCTTGGCTATACCTGGCCACAAGCTACTGGTAGTGGACGGTGGGGGACTCAGCTGCTGCCCAGTCACCTACACAAGCAGGAGGCCTGGCAAACTAGTGCCCAGTGCCCAGCTCACCTGTCCGTGGAGCTGTGCTCGTCCTGAATCCAGGCAGAGCCCCACTGCTCACACCAGCCAGGCTGGACAGGGATGGCTCTGGGGAGTGAAGCAACAGGAATAATTTCCAACCAGAAGCTGCATTTGACGCTGGAAGTGCAGCTTTAGCACTCCAGAGGTGCTGTTTTGGAGCTGTCTTTGCTGCATCCGAATGCGGGATGCAAGAAACCTTGTAAATGAGCTGCGTTACTGTGGGCTCAATTAAGACTGTCTTCTCAATTAACTGTCTCCACGTTCTAGACAACAGGCAATCAGCATTTAACTGTGAGCAGAAACCATTGCCAACGCTCAAGTATTACTTTGGGAAGCAGGAGTGAGCATTTTGCTATAGGGATGGAAGGAGTTGCCTGTTGTTTCCTTCCCAGGAGTATCACAGATAATTTCTGTTCCCATCCTGCCTCAGTTCCTGCTTGGCTTTCACTGGAAGCACAGCTCCTTCTGGAGGAGCCGCACACTGTGGCCACCAGCTCCTCATCCTCGATGGCACCACAGTGCTGCCCCCCAGGCCTGCTCAGCTCTGCGTTACGAGGAAAAACTTTTCCCAGGAAACAGCCAGGAAGCGACACTCACCACCTGCCACCGACTGCGGGAGCCCCGTCACCTCCCTCCATGGGAGACATGTTTGCAGTGAACAAGGCAAGTAACTCCCTCATTGGTCAGCACATCTCTCATTAGCAGCTCCTAGTCAGGGACAGGACAGCCCCGTGTCCACATGTGCTCACCGTGGGCTTGATCCCATCTGATTCTGGTCAGCTGGATGCTATGAGTGACATTCCAGGCACGCCATGGAATAAGGCTGTGCTTCCCTGTGGAGAAAATACCTCCCAAGTAGACAGGGAGTACAGACACACGTGTACCTGTTGGTGCACCCACCTGTGCAGTTACCTGTACCCCAAAGTGCTACCCTGGGAACTAAAGGGAACTGCTGGGCACACTCATGCTTTCACCGCATTTTATTTAACAACATGTTATTTTTCAACTATATTTAACTGGAGACGCTCCAGTGTGTTCCAAATTTGCCCAGCACAGACGGAACACAAGGAAAACAAAAATCCTTTCAATGCCAAACTAAGAACTTGTACTGACTTCGTCAAGGCAATTAAATAAACCAAACAAAGATTCATTTCTCTAAGAAGAGGTAGGGAGGCCCTGGCAGGAGGAAGCACTGGCAGATCTTGCAGCACCTGCTTTAGATCATCTCAAGAGAGATGAGGAGACTGCTGTAATCCACATGGTGGAGGATCCAGTCAGGCAAAGGCAAAGCCTCCCAAAGCCAGTCAGGGCTGGGACGGAAGAGAAAGGGTTCCAAATGAAGTTTTCACAGTCTGTATTATCCAAAGCTTTGGAAGGGGATTGGGAGTAGACAAATGCTGTCACAGTATCAAAAAGTCAATGAAAAATGAGTCTGCTAGTGAGGAGAGTGCTGTTGGCACAGGAGAGACCGTTCCTGCCGGTCGCCGATCCAGCCGGCCCCGTGTGTCCACGAGCAGCTGCAGAGGTAGAACCCTCACACGGTGACCTTCTCCATGACATTGTCTGGGACGTGCACCTCATCCCCTTGCACCGTCACCGTGGCTGACTGGCCACAGATGTGCTGGTGGTCCTTCCAGTCCTGCCAGGGGAGAGCAGAGGGAAAGGCTGTGAGTAGAACAGGCCCTTGGAGAAGGGCCCTCACTGTGTGAGAAGCACCTTCTCTCCACGAACCAGACCAGTGATGGAGGGCAAAGGAGCCACGCACTGGATTAGTATAAGAGGTGGAATCGGACTAAGCAGAATGCTGCCATCTCCACACAAACCGAAGTCCAGGATACCAGTGCCAGGTGGAAAATTTACTGAGTCAGAACCTTGACTTAAAGCCTCTCCTGGAGGGCAGGTCATGACACTCAGCGCTCCTGAAGGACAGTGCTGTGCCAGGATCTTAGTTCAGCTAGGAGAACAGATTCCTCCTGGAACTGACTAAATTCAGGACAGCTGACTCAGCTGAACCACCCAGCAGAGCTGTGACTGGCCATCCTCTGCAAGCAGGGGCCAAGGCTCACTGTAAGGGACTGGTCTGAAACATGACACACAGCAGCTTCCTCCACTGTACTTCACACCCGTTCCCACCTCCCAAGTTCACAATTGTAGAGTCTGTCCCACTGTATCACCTGCAGCCATCACAAATAATGGAAAGGAGAACTATGTCCTCGGTACCATGGTAGGAGCAGCAGGGAAGGAAGGAAGCAGCTCACCAGGACGCAGCAGGAAGGGGCTGTAAAAGTGCTCCCAGCTCCCCACAGTTCCCAGAGAGGTGTCCATGCTTCATTTCTGCTGTTGCTCGGATTTTTTGCATCACCTTTGGGAAGGTGTCCACAAACCTGGGGACCTTCTCTACCCTTTTAACCCTGTCCTGACTTGCAGACCTGCCCCATCACTACAGCCTTGCTGGTGATCGCACTGGCAGCGTGGGTTTGGAATGCCTGACCCACACAAGGTTCTGCTCTGACTGAATGGCTGTGCTGCCCGTTTCTACCTCCGTGCTGACACCCATCAGGTGACAGCCTGAGCTGCCTGGCTGTCCCCAAGGTCACGCAGCCCTGTCCAGGGAACTGAATCCCAAGTCACAAGCAGGCTGATACCTTCCGCTGGCAGAACGTGGAGCAGTAGTTGACTTTGTGGCATCCTGTGCACTCGTTGGTGGCCTCCCGACCGCAGTTGACGCAGGATTGCTGTGGGAAGGGATGGAAAGGGACGTGTCACACAGAGACAAACCAGGGGCGTCACCGAGGTGCAACAGAGGTGCTGTGACCGGCTGGAATGCCAGAGCAGTGGGAAAAGCTCCCGTTTTCCAAAATACCCTCAGCACACCAACCCACAACAAACAGGCCCAGCAGCCTCTGGATACACCCTCAGAGACCCACTCTCCTTGCTCTTTTAGCAGGGATCACTTTGGGAAATGGAATGCACCTCTGTTTTCCTTTCTGTTGGGAAGGAAGCTCTCCAAAACTGTGGGTGGACACTGAGTGGTCACAGAAATCCATCTCCACCACCCCAGGCAAACCTCCCTCCAGATAGGTCAGGTATCCATCAGCCAGGTAACTGCAGGAGTCGGGTGTATCCCAACCAGACATGTCAGGCTGTGCACAGGCTGTTGACACACAAGCTCTAAGTTTATCCCAAATTTAAAGGTTTAAAGGCAGATTTCATTGGTGCTTTTGTTGGGTTTATAAGCCCGTGTACGTCTGAGAGAGAGAGACTGAGGAAGGACAACAGACTGGGAATACAGATGGGACCCTCAGGTAATTTTCCCCTGGTTTTAGAGAGGAAAAAGGGATCTGCTCCTATGTTCCTTGGTCCTTTCCCAGTTATGACTATGTAAGGAGTGTACCAAGAGGGAAACAGGAGTCAAATTAAGAAGGCTCTAACAGGACCAAGGATTTAAATCCAAAAGCAAGGCAAGATAGGATACACAGGTGAAAAATCACACCTGCTTTTTAAGGGATGTTTTTGTGTCTATCGCTTTCATCTTATCTTGGTGACATCAATTAACATAACCTGTATATTTAGGTGGAAACAGCATTGAACTGCCACCAAAATAAGCACTTCACAGAGCATTCCACTTCCAGCTCATTAAACTCCTGACAATTCATTAGCACGTCAGCAGCAGTGACAGGAAGCGTTGCTGGGCTGTGAAAAGTATCGTGGGCTCTTGAGTTCCTCCAGGCTCCTTCTCTCTTTGAGCACAACCACCCCAAAAATCAGTGCTCTGATTAACGCCCCTTCTCACACCTTTCCATGTACCTGAAGTGAACAGCTGGTGAGACTGAACTGTGCTTGTGCTCCTGATGTGCAGCTGGGGATTTGGGACACCAAAAATGGCTTAAAGCTGTGATTTGGGACTTGCAAAGCCTGCCCTGAGGGGACACTTGACTGGGGCTGTTTGTAACCTGTACAGCTACTGGAAAATGTGGAAAATACACGGGGCATGGTTGTACCCGAAGATCTGAAAGAGAACTGAGCAACACAGCTCTAAGGGCTTCAGTCATGGGTCCAGAACTAACTCCCATTCCAAAAGCCAGAGGAAATCGTGGTTATGAAAACCAGCTGACAGGACAGAAAGGAAGCGAGTTCTCTTCCTGTCGCAGCTCTGTGACAGCCACCCACCAGAGCTGCAGCACCACCACTCAGAGGTGAGGGAGACTGATGAACCTGGCCAGGTGACACTGAAGGAGCATAGAAAACTGCGTGGGAAACGGGAGACACTGCTTGGAGCACTGGCCCTACTAGGAAGGGCTCAGATCCCTTGCCAGAAGGCCAGACACAGAGCACAGGATTCCATAGCAATGACAAAACCTCTGTGTCTTTAAATGGACTGAGACAAAGACCAAAAGGCTCTTCACAACACCAGACATCCCCAGCCTACCTTGATGATGATTTCTGTCTTCCCGTCCACATCCTCTGTTTGTTGGAATAACTGGCTCTGGTACTGCTGCAAGGAAAACACACCAGACGTGTCATTTCCCAGCCGGAGCATGACGTGAGGGGTTGGAAAGGGCGCTGGGATGGAGGCTCCCCACGCTGAGCTGTGTCTGCCCAGCCCCACACTGCAGTTGCAAGAGGACAGGGCGGCCCCTCACTCCTCCCTTCTAGGAGAGGGACACTGTCACCTGATGCGGAGACAGGGCAAGGAGCCGGTTGCCTGAGGTGGCAAACTGCCAGCTCAGTACAGCATGTCCTCCAAGCCCAGCTTCCCACTCCATCCAGCCACAAACTTGTCCTTAAAATGGGGGGTTTAACTGCAACCCCCCCCACATGGGAACTGGGAAATTGGCACAGGAAACATGAGGAAAATGCCAAGGTAACAGGGACAAGTGGCACATTCCGGGGACAAATTTTGGGTCAAGTCCAGTGATCCTAATCCACTAAGAGGCAAAGGAGTCTGGAGAGAAGGCACAGCCCAACAGATGGGATTAGGGGGAAAAATACCCAGACAAAATCAACACACCTAAGACTTTAGGAACAGCACTAACCATAACCATTACTCCTCCTTGCAACAGAAG
Source organism: Corvus moneduloides (assembly GCF_009650955.1). Taxonomy (NCBI): domain Eukaryota; kingdom Metazoa; phylum Chordata; class Aves; order Passeriformes; family Corvidae; genus Corvus; species Corvus moneduloides. The sequence continues at coordinate 63,714,070 of NC_045481.1, forward strand.
AGTGAGAGGGCTGTAGAACAAGTTGTGACTCCATCACTTCTCTGGAGGTGATGTTCACAGCCTGCTTTGGGCCCGCTTTGGCTGCCTGGCAGAGTCACTTCACATCAGCTCAAGCCCAACCAGGTGCTGCTGTACCTGTTGTAGCAGCAATACACTCAACAGTGGGGGACAGGAGTCCCAAACCAACAACACCCAAACACAATCACAAATTAATTATGTGCTAACCCTGGCTTAAACGTATTTGGAACAGTTAAAAACTCTGAAAAAAGTTGAACCCCATCCTCCAGGCCAAGCAGGTTCATCCAGGAGTTCACTCAACCCATAAGGAGATAAAAGGCTTAATTTACAAGTGTATGACCTGAGAGCACAGTATTTATTCTCCTGTGAAACCACAACCTTCAAAACCTTTATATAACCATGACAGAAATTAAGTTAAAAAAATCCAGGCAGATGGAGGCGGAGGCAGGGAAACTTCTTGCTGTGGCCTGCCAGGGGTGTGATTTGGTTCTGGCCTATTTGACATGGCAATTCCAGCCATGCACCAACCATGGAGAAGGAAAAGGTGTGACAAGAGAGAGGAACGAGCCAGACACATTCAGATCTCTCACAAAAACAGCTCCACAAAACCCAGAACCTCCAATTCCCAAGAGTATCGCTTGCTAGTTTGGAGTACACAAGGCACTGTTTGCTGACCAGAGACATATTTCTTAACTGTCCAACCCTTTTTAAATTAATTCATACTCTCCAGTCCTGAATTGGTTTAATCCTTCTAAAAAAGCATTCAGATGCCCCAGCTGTTTGCTGATTTAATTTTCCACCTTGCTTTCAAATGAGCAGGGCTCCGGAAGCATCCCTGCTTTACAGAGGGATATTCCAATTAAAACACTTGTCAGATTTCAACACTGATTCTCTTCAATTTATACAGAAAATCCATTTAACACAGCTCCTGAATATCTTTATTATCCCCCAGCAATGCTGGCACAGAATTTGGTGAGCATGTGTAATCTCCCCATCCTAAAGTTTATCTGACATAAACAATGGATTAATGCACACTCAAAAAAATTACACTGCCCAAGCACACCAACACATGTCAGTCCTGTCCTTAAACTCTTCATTTTGGGCCTGATCTGCAAATGTCAAATATCCATTGCAAGAGACACTGAGTCTTTGTTACCCCACTCACCCTGAATTCCTAAATGTCTTTCCCTTACCAAAAAATGCAGTAAATCCAACATGGACATACTAACCTAAGGATCAGATACTCAGCTACAACCTAATTATAATTACTAATGATACTCAAGAACTGTTTTCTTAACAGCCACATGAGATTCCACCAAAGCAGTTGTATTTAACTAATCCCACATAAAATGCCGCAATTCGGAAAAACCTTGTAAATGTCTCAACGTTTCAATTTTTTGCAATATCATGACACATTTTGGAAGTTCATACATATAACATGGTGCTGGAGGGCTCATGGTTTGCTTTTCTTTCAGGATGTTGTTCCCCAGGACTTCTAAGTAACACAAATGTAACCTTACTCAGAGAATCCTAACACTTTGCAAACTCGCACACGAGCTGTCTGGGAAGGGTTATTTTCATCTGAGGCACAGTGAGGCCAAGGACTTACCCAGGGGCATCAAAATGACTTGTGGGAAAGATGGAAATAAAATTTGAAGGAGGTCCTCAGTCTTGAAATTTGCCCAACAAACCATGACCCTTGAACAAATTTACAGAAATTAAGAAGTGCAAAGAGAGCAACTGAGTGCATGTCAGAACTGCCAAAACACTAAATTATGTGCTAAAACACCTCCCTGCTGGTGAAGCCTTTAGCTCCAGCACTTGGAACAGTTCCTTCAGAAGGGATAAGGATGTCCCCAGCCCCTGGCACAGGGCTGAGATCCTATGAGTAGGGAGGCAGAGTGCAAAACCCTCATGTCAGACACACTTCTGAGCTGCGTGAGTCCCACAAGCACCAACACAGCCCAGTACAGAGCACAGCTCCTGCTATTTAAAGCTAAGGCAACCAAACTGCTGCTCTATGGGAGCAGGACAGCTCATTTGTGATATTTAATGACTCCAAAGCACATCAAATAATAAATATCATACCGAAACACATTATAGTGAGTGATGTGTAACATACAACAAGGCACCTAAGTTTGTGTATCCACTTGGGAACCAGCCTGTTTCTATCAGGTCTCTACAATCCTGCTCTGTACTAAGTCACTCCTCCAGGAAGAGCTGAGTCTGCGTCTCTGTTATCATCTCATCTGTGGTCCAGCCTTGCTCTGCAGCTCTGACACAACGACGCCACCAGGAAAGGTGCCCCCTGTTTGCTCACCCTCGGAAGGTCTGTCAGTGGAACAAACACAAAGTGGTGATAAAGCACCAGTTTCCTTCGTATTAAATTGGTTCAGAAAAAATCCCCCACCTTAAGGGCAGGAAGACCCCCCCCCCCCCAATCTGTCTCTCATACACCTTAACTGCCCAAAAAGCCATGGGATCACACACACAGAGTAGGAAAGAGACTCATGTTACAAACCACAAGGAATTTGGGAAAGGCCCTTTGACCAACACAAAAGCAGTGAGCCAATTCTTTGACCTCTAGTGTAATTGCTTCCCTGTATCCAGGAACACAGAGTTTTGTCCAAATATGGAATTCACAAGCAGGAATTAATTCAGAGATAGCTACCTGTGATACTGCCCAGATGGTTCCAGGAGCCAGCACAGCTCAGAATTGTCTGGATGATAAAAAATACCACCATGAGCACACAGTTCTACCAAAATGCACAAGTGTGCAGACCCCCATTACACACAGAATGATGAGACACAAGTGCTGTAACTGGGGATGCAGTAGATCCTGGGAAAGGGGTTTTCTCTGGAAACAATCACGTGCTCATCCTTCCCATGTCAAGTCAGCTTTAATCCATACACAGGAGGGATTTTAACTCCCATTCCCAGGACAAGAAGTAACTAGAAGAACATCAAAGAGAGCTGGCTTTGGATCAGAGGGTGTGGAGAAGGGATTGAACAACCATTCCAGAAACCACTGTGAGGATAAACACAAGGGAAGATGCACACAGACTGGAAAAAGAGCAGAGTGAAGTTAAATGAAAGCAGATGTTTATCTCTGAACTGTGCCAAAGCTTCCAATGTTTCAGTGTCCCACACTCTGTGCAGCTTTCCAGCAGCAGCCAGCCCAAACCTGGCCAGCAGCACTGGCACCTGTTCTGCAGGAGGAAGGCAGGGAAGGATTACACTCCCAACATATCACACACCTGCACATCAAGGATGCAGCGTATGGGAGAGTTTAGCAGAGCCCACGTGGCAAAGAATATCAAAGAGGCAGCTGTGGATCTGTGGGAGAGGGAGAGCACATTCAGTATGGAGCCATACTTGGGTGCATACATGAGCTGGTGGTCAGAAGGATCCAAGATCCGTACTGTGCATCAGTTACAGAGAAGAAAAGCAGCGAGAAGAGGGCAGTCGTTGTGGGTAATCCCTGTCCACAAGAGAGAGAATATGGGAACCAGCCAGGGCTCCTGTGAGGCCAGGCAGCCTGCCAGTCCTACCACAGGACTCCTGTGAGATCAGCTTTGCTTGCACAGTTATCAGCAAGACACCTCTAAACGTTACTGCTTATCTTCCTGAGAGGGATCTGTCTGATTTTTATTTATGCCTCAACATATGCTACACATGAGGTGAAAGATTCCTACAGGGGCTGGACACGTTCTGGCAACCCTGTTCAAGGGGCAGCTTCGCCTGGCAGCCCATCAGGGCAGAGAAGGTTTCCACGATGGGGCTGTGAACAGCCCCCGCACCCGCCCGTAGGGCAAATGCCCGGATGCCCGCGAAAAAATGCCCGGGAAATCGGGCTGTGAGAGGAGCCTTAGCACATAAAAGCAGCTAACTGCGACACACCGGGGAGCTTGGGCTTTCTTGGAGGGCTCAGGGGCTCGCTCGGAGGGTCAGCCTGGCCCTTCTTTCCCTCCCCATGCCTTTTCTTTCCTGTGGTCCTGCTTCCCTGCCCATACCTGCTTTGCCCTGCTTCACCGTTTCCGCGAACCAGCTCGTTGCCGTGGCGACCTCGCGCTCCGCCGTCTCCCCGACCGAGCGGCTGCCGCCGCAGCCAGCCACCTCCGCCGCGGCTCCTGCGCCGCCCGCCGCACCGGCCCGCCGCAGCACTAGCCCGTAGCGACCGGCCTGTGGCCGCCGCCCGCACCCAGCCGAGCCCGCAGTCGCAGCCTGCGGCCGCCGCCAGCCGCTCACAAGAGCCGCGCAAGGCAGCTTGAGCCGACGCCGGAGGCACGCTGCTGCTGCTGCTGCTGCTGCTGCCGCTGCCGCTGCTGCTGCCGCTGCCGCCGCTTGAAGATCGTGCCCTGAACCACTGAACGAACGCCGCGGGGGCTCGCTGCGGATTGCAACTCGCACGCTCCGCCTGCTGAGCTGACCCTGACAGAGCGCCGGGGTTCTTGTGGTAACGCTGTCCCTGTCTTCTGTTTCTTTCTCCATCTCTCTTTTCCCCTCTCTGCTCTCTTTTCCATCCCACTTCGGTAGGACACTTACCCTTCTTTATGAAGAAACGGTTCTCAGATATAATATTGTCGCATTTGTACTTTATTTTTGTCGGAGAAGTCTGTCAAGACGACTCCTCCCTGACTCCCTCTTTTACACTGGGACAGAACACTTCCCCATACACTCTGGGATAAGCTGTTCCATATATCCCATCGAAAGCCTCCAACAGGCTCACCTGACAGCAGCCACTGCACTGCTGAACACTCATCAGCTTTCTCAGACCAGGACCCAGTGCCCACATCCCATAAATTTATGGACAGCTGATGGAAGAGCTCAGGATCGTGACACCAAACAGTCTGTACAACCAGCCTGCTGCCCACAGCTCCTGGAATCCCAGAGCACTCTATTCCTTTCCCCATGATACAAATAACTTGGGAAGATCTCTCTCGCTAACACTGCTCTCAAGGCTTGGAGAAACAATTTCCAAGACCACTGCTTCAGCCGGGAATTGCTCTGCTCACCAATTCAGCCCCAAAGGTGCCCATGGCTGAGCCCCCTCAGCCCCTGTGGCACAGTTACCTCTTTCCTCTCCACATCAGCCTGGATCTTGGCCTGTGTGACAGCGGCCTCGCGGAAGGAGGAGCTGGCCTGCTTGGCCTGCTCAATCAGAGTCTTCAGCTGCTGTGCTGTGCTGAGCAGGGAATTGACCATCTCCTCCAGGTAGAGCCAGCTCCGCTGCTCCGTCACCTCCAGCCCGTTCACCACCGACGGCGACATGGCTTTGGTGGGCGTCGTGGGGGGCACCGCCAGGGCAGGCAGAGAGGTCAACACTGGACATCAGGAACAAAAGAGAATATACAGACAGTCAGGGCATTTCATTTCCGTAAAGGGGGGGTGGGGGGGAGTTGGGTTTTGGTTTTTTTCTGTGTTGATTTCTTTCTTAAAACATCGTTTGCAAAATTTCCAATCCAGGAAAGTTTTTGCTGAACAGATCATTCCTTCTGCAACATCAAGTGCAGGTCTGTGCAGAACAAGCCCATGGGCACTCTCAAACCACAGGACAAGAACGCCTCCTCCTGACCTGGATGCTCTGGGAACAGTTAACACCTCCCAGCAATATTGTGGAGAAGCACCATGATGCCACTGTGAAAGCGGCATTCCCAGGAACTCCTCCACCACCGCCAACATTTCCTTCAGCCATGGCTAGGTAAGGTTAGAGTAAGTCACTCAGTGACCCAATACTTTACAGAAACATCCTGATGTTCCTACCCAGATGTCAGTTCTCATGTTGCGAACCACAAAACTCAGGCACTGATCCACATCTGTGCTTCCTGAATTCTGACCTTTACATAACCCTGGCCAGACACTGGACTTAACCCCAAACAGTCACCATTACCTCCAAGTGAGCGTATTCCAAACATGCACTTCCCAAAACCATGGGTTGGGAAGCCCTTTAATAACCCAGCAGTTGCTGTGTCACTGAAGCAGCTACTTTTCATATTAGATGTGCATGTACACTGGGAGATCAAGCTATGAGGAAATTAAATGCAGACCCAGGAACTCCACCATACACAGTGTCAGCTCAGCTTAGGTAACATTCCGGGAAGAAATGTTATCTGGCTTTACTTTTCCAAAATGCAATAAATACCATCTGCCATAAAACTCAGTCCAAGACATTCACATCTACCAACACTGACCTCGACATTCCTCACTGAATTCTTTACCAGTAAAAAGAAGGTACTACCAGGCTCAGGGCTGTGCAGACTTCTTACCTCAAAATGTCCTTAATTAAAACAGTAATTTTAATGAATTTGCACACAAGTAGCGTGGAACTATTTGCACTTAGATATGAGTATGAGATAAACCGGTCTTTTTTATCAGTGTCTGTTTGCACAAGAGCCTTTCCCACTCTCCATTTCCAGCACAATATTTATCCCTGCATGCCATTTGATAACATATCAAACAGGAATTACTTCCGATTCCTCATTTTGGCACAAGCACCTCAGGCAAGCGAAAGTATTCACCGGTGAAAAAATAATCAGTGTTTAATTAGTAACATCAAGATCTGACTAAGTCTTAACACAAGAAGATCTGACTCTGGAGACCAGGAACATCCTGTGCTGGTCCAAATAAATAAATAAATAAAGGTCATACAGAGGGGATTGAAAACTGACACCAAACCTGCCCAAAAGTACCTCCAGCATGCACCACTGGAGTCATAAAGCCATGTGAGGATGTCTAGAAAAGCTTCTATGACATGATTTTAAAGGGGTTCATTCTCCTCAGACCAAACACTAAATAAATGTTCAGCCACAGAGCCCAAAGAGGACAAAAGCCTGGAAGCAAGAACTTTAGGGAAGGCAGGGAATACAAGATGACTCACGATGCAGAATCACAGCAGCTGCCTCCGGCAGAACCAACAAATCAAAGTTCCCAATAAAGAGTGACAAACTTCCCACAGAGTGGAAACATGCTTGTCCAAATCTTAGTAACTGTAAAACTCACAAGCAAAATAGAGCAAAGTTTAATTTTCTGCCCTAATCTGCCCTTTGCTGAGAAGGATGTGAAGAAATTCAAGCACAGTGAGAGCAAACATACCGATTTTCGGATGAGATGTTGGCAGTGCAGCCTCAGGGAAAGGTGAGATCTGGCAGTTGTCCTGGTAACTGGGATAGTGAGGCTCTGGATGAGACACTCGGCAAGGCTGCTGGACGTTGGTGTCCTGAACTGCAGGAGAACAAGGGCCTTGGGAATCACTAACACACCTGGCAGGTGGTTCTTATGCTGCTTTCACCCCCATTTCTTTACATTTTATACAAGTTCCTCACTCTGTGGTAATTCCCAAGGGTTGGAAATGCGAAACAGCAGCATGATCTCTCACAGTCAGCAAGCAAGGAAGCCTGGTTCTGGCTCCACCATGCTCTGCTTTCACGTTTAGAGCCACAGGTTCCTTGGTTCCCTCCCACACATTGAAATATCCACGATCATCACAGGGCTCCAAACTCCGGTTCTCGGAGCAGGATCATTCCCCCAGGAGAGCTCACAACCCAAAGCATGACTCAGATTGAGAGAACTGAGATGTATGTCATGCATTTATATTTTGTTTGATTTTTTCTGGCATTTTTCACTCAGTTTCAACCCTCACCTAGTATGGGATTTTTTTTTTTTTTTGGGTAGTATTTTAGGTTAAATGAGGAGTAAAGAAAAATAAATTACAGAGATGAACATAAATCCCAGGAACTCAGCAGAGGTGAACACTAGCAGCTGCCACACCTGGGCAAAGTTTCTCCTTTGGTGCAACTGCTAGGATTTCAAGCTGCTGAAATGACTCCACAGGAAGGACAGTGCCTTACGGAGTGGCTCCCTTGAGAAATAAATCCTTTGTGTTGCATTCAAAATGTTCCTTCCTACAGCAGTGGGCATCCAACCCTCTTTTCCTCCTCCCCATGGCTGTCTGGGAGACGCCTCAGCTCTTACCAGCGGCTCCAGTGAAAACATCCCCCTGTGCCGGGCTCTCCGAGATGATGGCCGTGGCCTCCACGGTGGACGCCCGGTCGAAGGTCAGTGCCCCGGAGGTTGTGATCTGTCCAGAGGGAGTCACGGTGACTGAAAACATTAAAGCACTTTCATAATTAACACTCAGCATGGAGGACACACCCGTCCAGCTGTTCATATCCCTGTGCTGCACCATCCAAGCTCAGGGTACTCACAGACCACCAGCCTGGGATAACCCAGTTTGGATCACGCCTGTGACCAGTGTGGTTGGAAACAGGAATAAAAGCCCCAAAGGGCTTCTGAAGGCTCTACTGTCCTTCCAAGGCTCTGGGGGCACGAGGCCAAAACGTTAATTTACAACCTAACACCTCCCAAATCACCACCTTTTCAGTTATTTTACGAACCATAACTTAGCACCTCCCATAAAGGTTCAGTGAGGCCACACACCCCATCAATTTCTGGCTGCTTTATGACAATTTTAGCAAGAATGATTGTTGCTACTTAAATCAACATAACAACCTGTGGACTACTGCTAATTCCATGACATTCCAGAACAATTTTAGCTGTTTACCTACACAAAGTGATAGAATGTGCTTGGCCAATGCAAGGAACAGGGCACAAAATCCTTCTGGATAATTACACCTCAGTGGCTTCAGAATGTTTAAAACCCTTTTTAGAGAGGATTATTTAACTGGCACCATTAACTGGTGATGGGCTGATTCTGTGGCACACAAAAATTAAATTTTAAAATACGGTAGCTACAAATTCCTGGCTGGTGAAATATGTGGCCACCAAAACAAGAAGGTCCCTCTCCCAGTGCCAGCATAAGAGAACGAGCAGCCTCACAGCACCTCACAGAACAAACCAATACAGATTAAACCTATCTGGGGCCTAAAAACCCAAAGCCACTGGGTTTCTGCCTCTGCAGAATCCTTGCGTGTTTCTCCTCCTACTGCTGCTGATGATCTAATCTTACGGGTTTTGTTATTTTTTTACATTTCTGTTGCTTCCTCCTCAACTCACTTTGTACTGTTACTGTCCAAATGATGCCAGTGTGCCGAGAGCAGGAGGACACATGGATGTGACGGGGGATGTGTGAGCTGGATCAGCTTGCAAATTAATTCCTGTTCTCACACAGATGGTTTGCCAATCAAACCAGTAAGTAACAAAGTGCGTGCTGAATGTTGGAGAGGGATGTGCAGATCAAAGCATCACCTTCTGCCTCCTTCATTAACAACTTTCAGGCTGGGGGTTTCGTTCCAGCTGCTTCCAGATGTTTTTTCTACGTATTGCAAGGAATAGCAAAAACCTTGCTCCAGTTTCTAAGGGACACAAAGAAGCTCAGGGGATGGAATGGGGATTTCTGCAGAGCAGAGAAGGGCCAGCCTTCCCCAAAATCTAATTCCAGCAGGAAATTTCCCAATTGTTATTTGTGAAAAATCTACCTGAAATCCACTATGGATCCAGGCCAGGACTCCGTAGTTCTCCCCCCACTGAGAGCTAGTACAGGGGGCAATATAATCATAGACTATAACCATACAATCCTGGAATGCTTGGGCTTCAAAGGGACCTTAAGGTCATCTCTTTCCACCACCCTGCCATGGGCAGGGGCATTTTCTACTAAGCCAGGTTGCTCCAAGCCCCGTCCATCCTGGCCTTGAACACTTCCAGGCATAGGACATAATCCAAACCTCTCTCAGCACAAAATATGAAACCTACTGTTCACTGCACAAGCATGTCATGATGCTTAAGCCTGAGTTTCCTGGAAGTCTAGGGCTGCACTTTTTCCCATTCAACTTGTGTCCAGATGTGGCAACACTGTGCTACTTTCTGTAAAATAGGAAGTGACACTGAGCCAATAAAACCATCCAATGAAAAAAATGTGACCAAAAAAAGGACATTTTTCTCAGTTGGACAGTTCCAAGGAGCCACTAACAGACATAAAACACCTAGTGGGGCAACTCTCCAAAGAAAGGGAGCAATTTTTACCAGGAGAAAAGAACCTACACGTAGTTGCAGCAGTGGCTGGAAGCAGAGTGATGTTTTTGGAGCAATTCTTCTTCACTGGAGTTGCAGGTATTTCATTTTCTTTTTTCCGCCTTTTATATGGCACAAAGAGTCGTATAGGGCCGCTCTGGGCAGAACAACACCGGAAAGAAAATGAAAAGAAAAAAGGAGAAGGCATTAGCTGAGGCACCTCTTTGAAGACTTTGGGTTTACTCTCATCTTTCCAGGAACAGCAGCACGGATCCCCATGGATGATGTGTGGTTTGCAACAATTGACCAAAACACCTGAAAGTTTTCCAAGCAAAAAGAACTTTGATAAAAAAAAAAAAGTTAAACCCAGCTCCCTCCATTTGAAGAGGCACAAATTCAACCTCTTCCCACTATTATTTAAGGAGTAGAACTGGGCAGATAATCAGCTGCTGGCCAAAATGGTGGAAAGAAAAGAGAAAAGGAGGGAGGAGAAGAGAGGAAGCAGTTCCAGGCTAGAAAACAAGCACATGAGTCAGTTCTTAGCGGAAAAGAAAGGCAAAGCACCAGCTCAAGCTAAAGTCTTCTGCTTTCAGGACTTAAACCTCACTTTTGAAACAAAAAAACCAAACCCCAAATCAACTAAGCAGTTTTAATATGATAATATTGATCTGTCATAAGATTATGATGTTACTTCTTTACAAAAATATTTTTCCAACTCAAAACATTGTGAAATTTGAGTGAAAAATCACAAATAGCATTGACATCCCCAAAAGGCATTTTGCATAGATATATTAATTAGGAGAAAGAAAATAAGAAAAAAGCAGTATGATCCAGTTTTACTGAGGCTGTTCTACAATAATGCCAGCAGTTCCTTATCTCCTTTCTCCATGGGGCAGAGACACTCACGTGTCAGGGCACTCAATTCCCAGGACACTCATTACCTGCTCGCCCAAGGGCTGCGGCAGCTTGACCGGTTAGTTTTTCCAACAAAAATAATTAGTTCCTAAAGTAATGGATGTAAAGCCCCCCACTCACCAGTGTCATGTCATCACAGCAAGCGGCACAAGTACACGAGGCAGCGTGGGGATTTAAAATCCCATCCTGGAATCAGAAGTGACCAGTTCAGCATGAGAGTCACCAAAATCACCCAGAGCACACCTTGATCCTGCTAAAAAATGTGGATGGCTCCCATAGTGGTACCCATTCCCTCCTGGATGCTGTACAGTAACAGAGAGGCCAGTTCACCACACCAGAGCAATGGGGTGAGAGGGTCAGAGGAGAGCAAAGGAAAACCAAACCTTTTCCACACCCAAATGCCAGGAAATATGAATTTGAAACTTGATTTCTGCCCAAACAGAAACTGTCAGCCTAGTGGCAATGCCAAGTTCTCCAGGAGACTCAAATAAAGGACCCAAATAATGGATGGTGAAAGTGAAGAATATGTGTCAGGCAAAGACACGGAAGGAGATCAGGTTACTGAATTACAGTATCATGGGTGAGAGCTCAGTTCCTGTGGCATAGCTCAAGGCTGGGCTTCACCCTGCAGAAACTCTTTCCAGTATAAGCAGGATTCCCAGTGTGCTATTTGAGACACACTGAAAACAATTCCCCTACGTCACTGACTCTCAACCAAAGCGAGCGCTGCTCCTGTGCCATCAGCACCTGGCACCAGCTGCCCCTTCCTGCAGAAAGGAGGGAGCAAACTTAACCTTACGTGGATAAGGCACTGCAGGGGCCGGCCGGCATAGCGGATGCTCCTCTTCCAGTCCTTGCTGCTGGCTCGCCCCGCCATGGCTTCAAACTCCGTGGGGCTGTACCAGTTGTCCCCTTGCTTAATGCACCTGCCACGGCCTCCTGAAGTAAAGCACCACAACACGCTGTTAGTCCTGGTTAAGGATAATTTTGCCACTTCCCTGAAGAAGAAAATATGGAAATTGCTGGACAAAATAGCAGTTAATCTGTGAGAACCACCAAATCTGCCCATTGGCTGCTTCCCATTGCTCTGAGATAACTATGTCCATTTATTATCATGGCTGTGACAACGACTGGGCATGGTCAGAGCTCCAACTCTGGGCCTCAAAAGGCTATAAAAATTACTCCTCCACATGAAAGAGAAGTCTTTATTGGATAAACACCACAAATTTAAGTCTTTCCTCAATTTGCACTTAAATTTCTGATCTTTTTTGTGTTGAAGAAAACTTTCTGTCCATGAAGCAAGCACTGCACTGGGCAGCCAAGCTGGCTGGCAATTTCTGCTGCTGCTTCTCCAGCTTCCCCACAGGGATAAAAGACAAGAGGAGGAGCTCAGGAGCCCCGTGAAGAGACAAACTCTCTATTCGCATTCCAGCAGGGATTCTTCAGAGCTTTGCAGAAACACAAGTCTACTCATGAGACAAAAATTAAGAGGAGTTGGCCTGTTGCTGAGGAGACACACTGCATGGCAGCCTGGATATTTGCAGGCTTAAGAAAAAGTTAAAAAGCCTCTGAAGAAAAAGCAAAACAAAAGGAAACAATAATATCAAAAGGAACTGGGCTGGCTTGGAAATTCTCTTGGCTTTTTTCCTCTCATGATCAGCCCTTAAGAGTAGCCTGATTAAAAGAAGAGTACAGAAGGAGCTGTGCCACTCCTCAGCCTGGGTGGCAGTTACCTGAGCCGAGCCTGTTCTTGTACAGAATGCCACTGATATTCCGACACCGCACCGGGAGCTCGTTCTCATACACAGACGGGTCCCAGTTGTACTTGGTTCCGCTTTTCCCCTGGACGGCTGTCAAAGGGGTAGGAGGAGACTGTGGTCCTTGGAGAAAAGAGAAAAGAAAGGTGACAGCAACCAAAAGGCAGAGTGGCTGTTCCATCCCATGCTCGGCTGGGTGATATGCCAAGGGGTTGACTGGAGCAGCTGGAACCCCCCCTGCCACAACGGAGCAGCCTGAACGATCCGAGAAGGGCTGGTAATTAAGCAAAGAGGACCTGAGGAAACAGGCTCTAATAGGGAATTCATGCTGAGATTGTGACCTGATCCTTACACCACCTGTAAGCCACGGCGTAAGGAGCTGGCTGGAGATTCTCCTTCCCAGAGCACATCCTGTGGGCAGTTTTAGAGCACTGAAGGTTTGCTGTGCCATCTTGTGGGCAGCAAGGAAACTGCCAGGCAGCCCTGAACAAAACCTCACCAATAGAGACACTGAAGTATCAGCCAGTGACCTGAATGGACATGAAAATGTGCTCCAGGAGCCTTGGAAAGAACACGTGCAGAACTGGGACACTCGGAGTTTTATTACCCATGTTAAAATGATTCGTGTGCCCTTGGGGGTGGGATGGGTGTAGAAAGCCCAGTAGCAAGGCAAGGTTTTTCAAGCAGCTTCTTTGCCAGGATTAGGGCAAAGAATGAGGAAATTAAACACATTTCTGACAGGAAAAAATTTTAAAAAATAATAAGCATTCTTGTACTCCCAAGAAAAACACAAAATACTGTGTGAAGACTTGGTATCTTAAAGGTCTTTTCCAACCTGAACAACTTTATGGTTTTAAGAGAGGGCAAACTATCGTTATAATATTATGCACATATTTTTAGATTCTAGAAAGACAATTAGGGGGGAGAAGAACCCATCCCTCTGGGAGAGTGACCCACCACAAGCAGACTGTCTTATACCTGGTGTGAGAGGTGCCGAAGGCCCCTTGATCCCGGTGGTTTCGACGATGCTGCCATCCGTGTGCACCACTATCAGAGTGGCTTTTTCAGGGTTCAAGCTGTCACCAATTTGGAGGGCTGTTCTCCCAGACTACAGAAGAAATAAAGAGTTTAAATTGATTAAAATACTTCAACACAAATAGATTTCAATAACCCACAGAAACCCAAAGTTCCAATCAGTATGGCAGTTATTAGGTCAATTTTTGAGTGTTCAGACAAGCAAATTCAAAGATTTCACGTTCCAGGCCATCAGTTCTGTTACAAAATGAGTACGCGGGGGTGGAAAGGTGAAAAAGCTAAGAATAAAACCCCTGTATGTCTCCCAGCTAATGAGTTTGTGGCTTAAAGCCTGGATGTTACAATGAAAACAAGTCTTCGACCTTACTACAGCTTTTCATTTACCTGAGAAACTTTGTCAAGGCCCTCAAATGAAAGGACGGACTTACCAACACATGTCCTGAAATTGAAGCTGCATTGGCCACAGATGTGGTGAAAACATTGTCTGCAGAGGCCCCCACGTTGGCTACTGTCACTGTGGTGACTTCTGGAATGTAAAACAGGGTTAATTTAATGTTCTACTGCATGCAGAGAGCCTGATGAACAGCTGAACAACAACAAAAAAATTCCTTCTTCCTTCCTACTCGAAATTAATTTTATTTTTCATGGCACCTTTGTTATGAACACAATCATTCTAATTTTTATTCATCTCTGAGTTCAACAGGCTTTAACCTCCTTGAAACCAGGGCAGTCACTATCAGCATGTGATGAACTAAGGGAAAAATAAGTATTGCACCTATACTAGGGATACTCCGAGCTGCGGTGCTTTTATTTAAACAGGGGCGACGGGCAAACATCAGGATAAATTGAACAACTGACTGCCTCTGTCACGTATTAATTCCAGTGGTGCCATGACCTGTGCGCTCCGTCCAGTTAAGAACTGCCCAAATTTACAGTCCAGCGTTTCTGTGGTGTTCAGCGCTTGGACTGGCTCGAACCTCTGGGTTTTCACGTGGGCTGAGGGTGAAAGAATAACTCCGGAGACACCCGGGCGGGCGCCGGGCTCTCTGGGCTCTGCGGCACCGCAGTTGGGCTGCACCACCCTGCGTGACCCGGGCCACGGGGCCGTGTGGCTCAGGTGCACGGGGCGGCTCCCGCCCTTTACTGTGTGTGAAGGGGCGGAGTGTGGGATTCGGTGAGGGGGTGGGAGCGCTCCCTGAGGGAGCTCGCTGTCCCAGCCCGAGCCCCGGGGGCTGTGTGGGGGCAGGAGGCCGGGCTGGGGGAGCCCCGGGCGGGCTGAGGGAGCGCTGCCCGCCCTGACCTGCGAAGGCAGCGGCGGCGGCGGCCTCGGTCGGCGCTTGGCATTGGCGGTGCCTCCCATCTCGATGTGCTCGGCGTCTGCCAGCCATCACCGTTACCCGCCTCCTCCTCCTCCTCGGGGCTCCGCCTCCCCCTCCGCTGCCTGCGGTGGCTCCTGCTGCTGCCCGGGTCCCGCAGGCAAGCCGAGCTGTCCGGCGGCCGGGTCGCCGTCGCTGTGCTCCATGCGCGGGGCCGGCGGTGGCCGAGCCCGCCCCGCCGCCCCCCCCCGGGCGCGCCGGAGGGGGGCCCTGCGGGCGGGGGGGGGGGGGGGGGGCCGGCGAGCCGAGCGGCGCCGAGTCTGCCCGAACGCTGACGAGCCGGTTCGGGGCCTTCCGACCGACTTCCGATGAGGCCCGAAGCGGCCCGAGCCGCCGGCGCGCGCGCTCCCTGCCGGCTGGCCAATGGGGCGCGGCCGAGTCCGCGCGGCGCGGCCCGAAGCGGTACCTGACGGATCGGGTGAGACCCGAGCCCGCCCGAACGCGGCCGAGTTCCCGAGCGGTGCGGCCCGGCGAGGCGAAGAGTCCCGAGCGCGCTCGAGCCGTTTCCGATCTCTGCCGAAGGCGGTAGCGAGGAGCGCCGATGTGTGCCGAGTCCTCTCCGATCGCACCCGAGCTC
This sequence comes from Corvus moneduloides, assembly GCF_009650955.1. Classification (NCBI taxonomy): domain Eukaryota; kingdom Metazoa; phylum Chordata; class Aves; order Passeriformes; family Corvidae; genus Corvus; species Corvus moneduloides. The sequence goes on from NC_045481.1 coordinate 63,729,714, forward strand.
CGATCGCCGGCCCGAACGGAGACGCCCGAACGGGCAGCGCCCGAATCCGCCCGAAAGAGACCGAACCGGGCCGAACGCTCCGATCGCGCCCGAAGGCGGGTTGGGCGGGGCGAGCGGCCGCGCGCGGGCTGCCGGGACGGCGGAGGACCGGCGGGCGGGGCGGGGTGCCAAGATGGCGGTGCCGAGCCGAGGTGAGCGGTGTCGCGATAGCGGCGCGACAGCGGCACGACAGCCCTTTCCGGGGCACCGGGGAGGGCTATCTCCCACCGTGCTAGAGGTGACCTCTTGCAGGGGACATGACTAGAGAGAGGCGGGGCCGAGGTCGAGCCCAGCCCCGGTGGCATATCGCGACAGCCCCGACACGCTGAGGCAGATCCCGGTGGCGCGTGAGCAGACCCTTGGCGCATGTGCGGGCTGAGGAGGCACCTTGACCCCGGGAAGGACGCTTTCCTGAGGCCGAGAGACGCCGCATAAAAATCTACATTTTTGCTTCAAATTAGGAACTGCTGGGATCCAGAGGGGAAAAAATTCATCCTTAGTGTGGTCAAAATCATTATTTTCCAAATCTTTCACAGAGGTCAAAGTTTTTTCCCAAAAATGTAAGTTTCTGCCCTGAGTAGATAAGGGTGGTTTAGAAAATTTTTGCCGAATTCGTAAAAAAAAAAAATTGTAATCCCAAGTGTGCAGTGAGGTGCTCTGGGTGATGTTCACCACAGCTGCTGCCTTTAATACAGTTTTATGTTAAAAATGAAGCCATTTTGTTAGAAAATGGGCCATGCTCCACCTCAAATCCCCATTGTCAATGTCACTCACTCTAAAATCAGCACCAGCCTGGATAAATAACCATAATACGTAAGATTTTGTTGGGTGAAGCACTGAAATGATATACTCAGGTGGTTTAATAATCCCTCTTGACTCCAGAGTCCCTCTCCCGGGTGTGCTGTGGGGTTTCAGGGTTTATCCCTGAATGTCCCGGTCGCTCTGGGGGAGGCAGCACATCCTCAGGAACAGTGGCTGCCATCCCAGCCTGGAGCGGCTGCAGGAGGCTCACTGCCCTCTCCTGGGAAAGGATTAAGGAGAGTTCAGATACAAAGCTGGGGAACTGCCCTGAGGGAATTCACTCAGAGTTGCCTATGGGAATTGTATGACTCCAACCATCATACAATTCAGCATCAGTGGTGTAGCTGCACTTTTGGATATTGAATGAACATGGAATCCTGGAATGGTTTGGGTTGGAAGAGACCTTAAAGACCGTCCAGTGCCACCCCCTGCCAGGGCCAGGGACACCTTCCACTGTCCCAGGCTGCTCCAAGCTCTGTCCAGCCTGGCCTTGGGCACTGCCAGGGATCCAGGGGCAGCCACAGCTTCTCTGGGCACCCTGTGCCAGGGCCTCCCCCACCCTCACAGGGGAAGAATTTCTTCCATTATCAGAGCCATTCTCCCTTGTCGTGTCACTCCTAAGTAACAGGATGAGTTTTGGAGCCCCCAGTCCCAGTACAGAGAGCTGAGAGGAGAGGATCAGGTCCAGGAGACATTTCAGGTCATGGATACGTTAATCACCTAAAATCATGTGCCTGTTTCCACTGTGTTCCCAAACTGGACACCTTAATTAGCTGCCTGGAGTTAGGGGGAATTAATTTGGGCCTAAGTGCATAAAAATCTGAGGTGAAGAGGACATTGACTTCAGGAATCCGGGGATGAGGATGGCGGCGTGACAATGATGAGCTGTCCCTGAGCAGACAGATGAAATGGCCTTTCACAGGTTTTACTCTCCCTGGAACAGAAATCCCAACTGTGTCTCAGAGAGGCTGAGAATATTAATGAGGAACTCAAGAGGTGCTCCAGTAGGTCGGTGCTGTCATGTTGCATGGCAATTTTATGTGATTTTTTCAGAAAATAATAAGAAAGTGAAATGTGTTGGTTGGGTCATTGGAAATACTTGGTTTGATTCCTGTGGGCAGTCAGAACACACTGAGGTTGGACGTGGAATGACTTTGTGAAGGGTTGGACTGGTTTGGACAGATGACATTTGGAGGGATGGTATTTAGAGGAACCCTGGAGCTCTGTGTTCTCCACAAACTTTCTCACAATTTACAAGCAAATGGTCCCTTCTGGTTCCCATGTTCACCTCCTTCCTGCATAGTTAGAGGGGATGAAGTGTCATCTGCTGGGAAAGGACAGGATGAACAAGTTCTGGGTAATGCCTGTGCACTCCTTCAGGCTTAGAAAGAGCCTAAAGTTCCTCACTGAAAGTGGCTTTTCCCAGTAGGGATTTCCCCCAAATTGTTTTAGGCTTCATCTAGGTGAAAAGGTTATTTTTGGAACCTGAGCTCCACTATCTGGAAAACAATAAATGTTCCTGGAAGGTGAAAAAAGAGATTCCTCCCAGCATTTAGATACCATTGTTAGAATGTTTCAGGATTTAGACTTATTTTCTTCTCTTTATTTTCTCCTTCTCCATGCAAAGGAAGAACATCAGAGATTGTATCCTTTCTGTACCACTGCTCCCTGCATGCGGGAATCCTCAAGAAGACTGCCTCAAGTGGATTCCTATCTTCTCCCCAGTAGCTCTGCACAGTGCTGGGGCTGTGCTCCTGAGCTTTCCATCAGCGTCATCCACAGGAAGCACAACCCCATTGCTTCCAAGGGAAGATGTTTTGTGCAGGTTTAGCTGGGATTTGGCCCTGATGGGCTCCTGCTCCTGCAGAAACCCCTTTAGCCCCCCTGCAGTCATGACTTAACTCATTTTCTTAGGAAAGGAGGCTAAAAATTGCATATATGGACTGCTGGACACACCCCCGGCATCACAGCTCACAGACAGCTGACACAGCTGACAAGAGGTAGTAAAAGCAGCTCTCAGTAGTAACTTCCTCCTCTCTTACGGTAAGCCACCCCACCTTTACTCCTGCCAAGATCCAAGTAACTTCCTAGGAGGAGACACCCTTGGCTCTGGAGATTTCCATGCTTAGAACCTATCTAGTAATTTTTTGCTCCACCTTCCTTCAACTGGAAAAACCCCAAAACCTGGTTCTGTGTTAATAAAATGAGCTGCTCTGGGAACTGGAATCCATCCATGGTGCGTGGGTGGGTTTAGAAACGGGCAGTTCCTGTAAAAGATGCCTGGGCTGCAATCCCTGCTTGGAGATATTTGTAGGATTTGAAACGGGCTGGGGGAAAGAGGGGAGTGAATTAAGGCTGTTTCTTAGGAATTTGCATCTCAAAGCTGAGCTCAGACGGGTATGGAGGACAGCTTTTCCATGCTGTGGGGACGAACAAGGCCTGGCTGCTGCACAGAGCCACCTCCAAACACAAGGTTGATGGAGTTTGCCAACTCTCTGTCAACTTCCTTAAGGCTGACTAAGAGGTCAGTAGAAGTAGTCTGGGGCAATGTACATATGCATCCCCCCCACTTCCTCAGGCTAATGGATGCCCCACTACAGACCAAATAAAATTCCTTTAAAAAGGAACTAAAGCCAAGCCTGAAACAGCAAGCTTTTATCCCAGCCTGTGGTGTTTGCAGCCTCAAGTTCCTTCCTGAACCCTCCCCATAGGCCAGGCATAGCTGAACCATTCAGTATGGAGAGAGAGTGCAGTATATTTTGGGGTTACTGGGAAATGGTGATTTTATGGAATAGATCCCACCTCATCACTATGAGAAATCCTTAACAACAGTTCTCAGCTGTCATCACTTCCCTTACAGATCCTGCTTTATGTAAATGGGATTTATTATATCTTCTACTTCCTGGCAACTCTTGCAATGATCATTTACAAAAGTAAGTCGCAGGTATTTTCCGCAGAGCAGGCCGTGCTGATGCACAGCTGGGCTTTGTCCTGCTGTGTTTTCCTGCTTTATTTACTCTGGTTTATTCTCCAGGTCAAGTTTTCAGTTATCCAGATGATTTTTTGGCTCCTGATCTTGCTGTGCTTTTCCTTTTGGCCATTCTGGAAGTGCTTCGATTGTACTTGGGTAGGTCATGTTATCCAGTGCACCTGGAATGTAATCTGTAAACATGAATCATTTGGGAAATGGAGTCTGTTAGTTGAGCAGATATTTGGAGACCCCTACACCTTTCCTTTCACTCCTGAGGACACCTGCAAGCACCACCAACACCTTCCTGTCACTAAGATGGAAGGGCAGGAAGGGCCTCCTGACCCTGTCCAGAGCATGCTAAAACTTCTTCAAGTCCAATTTTTAAAAAACCCAAATCACCATTAAAATCTGCTCAATATTCCCAAGACATCTATGCACGGTGAGGCTCTTGAATCAATCTGAGTGTCTTTAGGGGTGGATTTGTTCTGCTGCCTTAAAGCTCTCTGCGTATTTGCTTGGAGCCCGATCCATGAATAAAGAAGCAGGTTTCAACTCTAATGTAGTTAAACACCAAAATCTACTGAGCTGAGCTTGGAAATAAGCTGCAAGGAAGAGAGAAGGACAGCTTCTCCACAATGACAGTCATTTGAAACAGGAATAGATTAGCAGGGAATAAGACTTGAAAATGAGGATTGGACTCCTGGAGTGCACCAAGGTCACCATGTGTGAGTGCGGCGCTGGGGGCTCAGGGAGGTTGAAGATGAGTGCTCAGAACGGTGCAGCTTCAGAAGTGATTCTCTGTGGTAAGAAGAGGTGCCCTGGCTGTGACTATCAACGGATGAGCTGGTGGCTCTCTTGTTTAGATTAACCTTGGTTCATTTTCCTGTTTCGAAATGGATTGTCTTTGGTGTTGGGTTTGTTGTTTGCTGGCAGAGCCTTGATTTAGGCTGGTATTTCAATGTATTTTGAGCTTTTTTAGGACTCGGTAAGAGCAAGGTCCAGGGCCTTTTTTGAGCAGAAATCTTCTCGAGTTACAGCTTGAGCTCTTGTCAGAACAAATCGGACCTCTGGTTTCTGTTTCCTTGCAGGTTTCAAGGGTAACCTGACAGAAGCAGAGGCCCCGCTGGGGCTGAGCCTGGGGCTCACGGTGGGCAGCGTGGTGCTGTGCGTGTACCTGCTGCTGTGGCAGACCTACGTGCTGTGGGCAGACGTGCTCCTCAACGCGGTGCTGCTCTCGGCCTACGGGCTCGAGTCGGGGCTCAAGGTCATGGCCATCGCTGCCTTTGTCAGCTGAGCCTGGCCCCTTCCCACAAGCCCGCCACACATTCCTTCTCTGAAAGAGTGGGGCTTCACTTCCGCTATTGAATTCCTTTGTATATAAAAACCCTGTAAAGCTTCTCTCTGTTTAAATTAGAAGTTTTGGGGACAGAGGCGTCCTGCCCAGCAGATGTGTGACGCTGTCCCACCGTTGGCTTATTTATCGGCAAAGGCAAGGGATAAATCAGCAAAACCCATCATGCTCTGGCATTCACCAGGGATCAGTACTAATTACCCACTCCTAACACAGGGTAGGAGCCAGTGCTGCTGGCATGGTGGGAGTTTTCATGGCACAGCAGCAACATGCAGCCCAAGTGACACAGAAATGAATCAGGCCAGGGCTCACTTGTGCCTTGCCACGCACACGTCCATGTTTGAGGGCACAGCTGCTCTCCTGCTCTCATTTGTGTTTCTAGACCTCAGTGGTAATTTCCCTGACTTTAGTAGGGCAGAACCCGATGTATCCCAGTGGGGGAGAGTGGAACTGGGTTTTGTGCATACCTGGAGAGCCAAGCCACAAGGTTTGGCAGCCAATTCTTACTGACACACTGCGTGAGGGGATGTTTGGTTAAACAGGATGGCTTTTAAATTAACAAAACCATTCACCATTCATTTTCCCTTCTGTCCTGTTTAAAAGTCCAACAGCATGTTGGCAGGCTTATTTCTGTTTGGTGTTAAATGTGCTTACTTCTGCTATTCTGCAAAAATTACTACATTCAAGCCTGTCTTTTACCTTCTAACTGGTGCAAGTGCACAGTTTTTTACTGTATCAAAAATATATGTTAATGGAAAGCTTTGGGAGTTTCTGGGTTTTTGAAGAAGCCAATTTTGTATTCAGAATTTCCTATTTTTGTATTTATTTATTCATTCAAATAAATAGTGGTTTAGATCTAAGGAGTGTTTGAAGTGCAGAGCATCTTGTTCAGATCTTGGGCTCCAGCTAAGTCACCCAAAGGAAGACTTGGGCAAGCCTGGATGTGTGTGAAAGCCTCTTCTCAGCCTGATCCTGATCCTGCTGTTGTGTGTAGCCCCTTCTCCTGCCCTGAGAAGGTCTGAGCTAATTTGGACTCGCCAGGGGCTGAAAATAGTGGGGTGCAGGCCCGTGGCACCTCAGCCATGCTGCTCTTTGCTTTCTGGTGGGGGACAAAAGACACAGAAGTTCTGTAGAAGGGCCCAGTTTCATCCCTCAGTCATTCAGTGGTTGGACTTGACCATCATGGAGGGCTTTTCCAACCTTAAGGATTCCAGTACCTAAAGGGGGCTTACAAGAAGGCTGGAGAGGGACCTTTCACAAGGGCATGTAGTGACAGGATGAGGGGGAGTGGCATCAAGCCAAAGGAGGATAGGTTTGGATGAGATGAGATAATTTGTGACTCAGAGGGTGCTGAGGCCCTGGCACAGGTTGCCCAGAGAAGCTGTGGCTGCCCCATCCCTGGAAGTGTCCAAGGTCAGGTTGGACATGGCTTGCAGCAGCCTGGTCTAGTGGAAGGTATCCCTGCCCTTGGCAGGGGATGGAAGGAGATGAGCTTTAAAGTCCCTTGCACCCCAATCTTTCTACTCCCAGGCCAGGTAACAGCAAGTTCTGTCCACATTTCACCACCTGACAGTCATAATCAAAGTACCCACTGGCACAAATCCCCTTGGACAGGTCCTGCTAAGCCAGGGCACAGCCGGCCCTTTGCTGCTCCCATGGAAATGTCACAGCAGCAGAACTGGGGCTAAGGAGCACCCAGGAAACTGAACGACCAAATGTTCCTGTGCTTAATCTGCCTGAATGGAGCCCCCACCTATTTGTCCTCCCAGATTTGTTTGGCATGATGGAATGTGCCATCACATGCTTGTTCTGAGGAGTGACCAACATACCAAGCTGTCCCTGCCCCGTTAACGATCAAAGCACACAAGCAAAACTTCCTGGATGGGCACAAAAAAAAGCACAAACTTTTCCTGGTGTTTGCATATGCCTTACACAAAGGTCTGCCCACAGAACAACTGACAGGCTTTAAAGGGAATATTGCAAAGTAGGATATTTACCTGAATGCAGGTGAAATGGTAAACAGGGTCACATAGGTTAACGTTGATTCACAGCCCCTGTGCTTCACCTTCTTGGGGTGATCAGCACAAACAAAATAAATACAAAATATGTATTATAAAACATGGTGAACCCTTTGCGCCCTCCTCATCACCCAGGTGAAAAACAAGGATCAGCAGAGAGTGCCAATACTTGCTGATAGTGAGCCATGAGCACATAGGATAACACACATGACTTCTTGGGCTTGTTTCAGAGCAGGGCCTGATGGCTCCAACTGCTCAGAGCCCTGGCTGGCTGTTGGTGCCTGCTGGGGTCAGCTGGCATCAACCTAGACTTGCATCTTCCCAAGAGCAGGACAGCTCTGGTTTCAGTTTTCCAATTTCAGATAAAATTGTCCATGAACTCTTTTGTGGGATACTGCTGCTGCTGACAGCCCTGTGCTTCGTGATGAAGGATGAAGCCTGGAAGCTTCAAACAGCTCCTTCCTCCCAAGTACTTCTGGACTTTCAATGGGAATTGTCACTGTGTTGGTGTCCCTGATTCCATGGTGGCATCTCTCGATGCTGAGCTGGTACAAAGACCCAAAGTGAATCAGCTTCAGAGAGTTCCCCTAACCAGGAGCTCCTTTCCAAAGCGTTCCCACTGCTTGGAGAAGCAGGGCACACATAGTGAAGCCATTGATGACATTTGCCAGACATAAAATCGCTGGAGCTTTTAATTACGAGGCCCAGCCCTTCTGAAACAGGACAAGCAAGTTGGATGCAAACAGCATTAAAAATTTAGAGGAACACATATTTTGAGGAGCTGGGTTTGGGTGGTGTTTACTTAACAAGTCTTTGTTCTTGAGCCATCACAGGGGTGTCTGCCGCCAAGCTGATTTAAAAGGCTGATCCTGAGAGGCAAGTCAGCCTCCTGTGATTTCCAAATTGGAGATACTGGGAGATAGGGTGTTATGGGTCCATGACTTTATGAAGTCCCTCTGGAGTGGCCTGGTGCTGTGGTGAAGGAGGGAGGCCAAGGACATGCACTCAGTTGGTTCCACACGTGGGAGCCACGCCAGGAACCGCCACCATGCCACAGGATGATTCACTCATGCCAAACCATTCCATGATTCTACAGTTGCCTCTGGCCCACCCCCACCGGCACCAGCTGTCAGGTGGGACAGCAGGGAAGGTGTAATAAGCTCTGCTGTGGTTTTCTTCCCTGCCCAGAGGAAAAGTTGCTGCCTCTGCAGAGCAGTTGAGAGATTTGCTGTGGGGCACAGCAGCTCACAGTAGCCCTGTCTTCATTGTGAATGTGGAGCTGGATAGGAAGCAGTGCCTTAGAACACCATCCTGACAACTCCCCGTTTGCATCCCACGAAAGTCAGTCCAGTCCAGCAGTCCTCCTGAAATACCCCAGTGATGCATTTCAGGGAGTAGGGATCTCCTGCACAAAACCTTCCAGCTGCTGAGGCTCACCAGGCTCCAGCACAGCTGACATTCCCACTGCATTTCCCTTGTTTTGGACTGATATCCCTTCTCCTGCCTGGTACGGCAGGCATTCCCTAAATCCCGCTTTTCCTAGGGCTGGCCGTGTTTTCGCAATGTATCCCATGGGATCCCGGCGAGGAGGATGACGGGGCACTGGGCGGGAATGTCACACCGAGTATCGGTTCGTGTTCTCCCGCTGCAGGAGAGGTCGTGTTCCTGTCAAACCCGAGCTGCCGACATCCCGACTGTCAGGCAGGGAGCTGCTCTCCGCCTGCCCACCCGGCTCACCCGGCCGCATTCCTCCCACAGGAACTCACCGGGGCGGCTCCTCCGTGCGGCGCCTGGACCCGGGCCAGCCCCTGCGCTGGGCACAAGCCCCTCAAAGAAACCCACAGCAGCGGGGAACTCAGCATATGTCGAGCTAAGGAATTTGGGCTTCTCCCAGACCGCTGTCCTGAAGGGGAAGCTCTTCCTTGTTTCTTTCCCTAGTGTCACAGTTACAGCTGTTTCCTCCCAGGGCCAGCGACACGGGGTCTCACTTCACATGTACACGGCGGGGATTCAACACGGAGCGTGGGCATGGTAGGGAGGCCTGCAGGCACTTGCACTTCAGTAAAACACTCTTAAAAGCCTCCGTTTTGGGAGAGGAATGGCTAACCAGAAGGATCCCACCCTGCCATGGACACGTCTGTATGACCCAGCTGATATTTTCCCTGCCGGGGACACCTTCCACTAGCCCAAGTTGTTCCAAGCTCTGTCTAAACTGGCCTTGAACAATTCCAGGGATGGGGCAGCCACAGCTTCTCTGGGCAACCTGTGCCAGAGCCTCAGCACCCTCACAGGGAAGGCTTTGTTCCCAGTATCCCATCTAAACCTTTCATGGAAGAGCTGGGACAAAATGAGGGGCTTTATGGCCACGTAACCCCAAGGAGCACAGTGCCACAGAGGGGGTACCCCGAAGGGGACTCTGCTCTGCACCCCAATTGCTTTGGGGAATGTGAGAGAGAGGACGCTTTGCCTTCTCCCTCCATCTCCCGACACCTTTCCTTGCTGCAGACGTCGGGACAGAGAGCAGGCAGGAGCGATGCTGGAGGAAAACAACCCGCGAGCCAGCGCGGAGGAGAGCCCTGGGCTGCACAAAAGGTGCCTTGTTCCCCCTATGAGGCGGTCGGGCAGCACGTCCCCTCTCTCACCGGCGATGGAAAACTGAGCTCCAAGCACTCCTTCACTTCCCCTCGCCACCTTCAACTTTCCCATTGGGTACAAAATGTTCTCGGGAGCAGGAAACCCGAAGTTTAACACGTCCCTCCTGAGCTCTTGGTCGCCTTGCCCGGGGAGTGGGCGAAGGGTGCAGCCGCCCCCGGCGCTCCCGGGGCCACCGGCTCCTGGTTATACAGTAACCTGTTGCTCCGGGTCCCAGCTCCACCTCTCGCTGCCTCCACATCCCTCCCCTCCTCTCTCCTCTGCCAAGAAACCTCTGTCACCTGCTCTCAGACACTCGGGGCGAGCGGCACCAGGAGGAAAGGGCAGAGGGGAACCACAGCACGGGGACCCCAGGCCGGGCTGCCGGGTGGGCTCTGCCTCCCACTCTCCTTCAGCGTTCGGGGCACCGGGCTCACAGCCTGTGCAGGGAGGACAGGGAGCTTGGCTGCTGGAGAATGGCAGCAGGATTTAAGTAGGAGGGCACGGAAAACTGGGAGAGAACTCACGGGAGCTGAGCGAACTGCGGGAGACGAGAGCGGCTTCTCAGCACCGGTGAGTCCTTCTTTGCAAGCCCTAAAACTTGACACCCCCCTCCCCAGCTTTTATCCACTTCAAAAGTCTGTCTGATTCTGCTGTGGAGGGAGCACGGCTGGAGAGGGGCTGTGGCTGGGAGAACTATCAGTGTAGTTTTCTGTTGTTTTAGTTTAAAAAGATGAAAAAACGTACTTTTCCCAGCATTGTGTTTTCTGAGTTTGTTTCCCGTCCTGGTGATTCCCCACCAGGTGAGATCCAGTAGGTGGCACTTTCTTGGCAGCAAAATGTCCATTTGGCACAGAACGAGGCTTTTTTTCTGTTCGTAATGAAGTCTGGAGACGTACCTTTGAGCAGCTGTTTGTTTGCAAACCTCGGGGTTTCCTCTTTTGGGGACATGTGTAGAACTTCTGGCCGTTCTCCGCCGGGCCCCTCAAGGACCTGCTGCTCTTGGTGGGTGAGATCTCCCTACCCCTGATCCTGGCAGGATTCACCACCCGATTTCAGCACGGAGGGAAGCTCGGAGCTGCCCTGTTCCCTCTCGTGACAGCTCTGCCTCCTGATGAGCTTTCATCCACGTTAACGAGTCACAGCATTCCTGTCCCCTTTCTCTTATTTTCCTGGAAAATGCTGGTGCAAACTCCACCGAGGACAAGGCTCAGGGACAAATGATGTGACCAACATTATTTTCAAATACTGGAAATAACTGTGACACAGCACAGTAGTAAAATCCGGTGACTGCCCCGCTGTAATTAGGGCAACGGGGAGTTAACACTTGTGTTGCTGGGCTGCTCCAAAAGCACGGATCAGATCCATCAGTAGCTGCTCATCCAGGAGTACCAGAGCTTGGCTGGGATGTGCCCCTAAAAAGGACTTTGTCTGAGGAAAAGATGTGACAGCCAGAGGCTCAGCCCCCAGCTGATACAGCAGGGACCCACACAGGGTTTCACCTGCGGATGCTGCAGGCAGCAGCACATTCCTTGCTCTATTTTGCTCTGTGGTCCGAGTTTTCAGTTGATTCTGTCCTTCACAGACAGAAAGGGCAGGCAGCAGTGCTGAATCAAGGAGCCCTTTAAAACAGGACTGGGAAGAGGGACTTGGGATTCACTGTGGGAAGGTGTCTGTGAGAGGTCGTTGGTTGGCCCTGTTTAAAACAAAGGCTTGAACTGGTGTTTGGGACAACACTACAGCTCAGTTCCACTGTGGTCAGGCCTGCGTTGCTCCTGCTGGTGGTTTCCATAGCTGAAGCCTTGGGAAGGCTGGCCAAGGAACTGGTGCTCTTCCAGCTGTATTCCAGCCCTCCAGGTGGTCTAGAGCAGGATCTACTCCACTGTACTCAGCAGGGCAGGGTGGGTTTGTCATATAATCATAGAGCTTAGAGGAACTGGGAGTGGTTTTAGGCACCTGAGGAAAAGTTTAGCACCAGCATTGTTGAACTGGCTGTTGGTGAAGTCCTGGGAAGGGAACAGCTGTGAGTGACGCTGGAGAACGGCTGTGACGTGCACACACCACTGGGAGCAGTTTGCCAAGACAAGCTTTGAGTCCTTGGCTTTCTGCCCCTCTGCCATCAACCCTGATGTCAGGATGGGCACAGGCACCATGACAGGGGTGGGCAGCCTGGATGCTGCTCAGCACCAGCAGGAAATGTCTTCTGAGCCACAGGATAGGTATCGCAGGGACAGACAGAATGTGCCTTCAGTGCCCACCTTTGCTGACGGCAAACCACTCGCCATCAGTCGGAGTGACAAAGCCCAGCCCTGAGCCTGAAATAGCCCTGCAGATCCTAGGGCTCCATCTGCCCAACTCCTATGGATGGTGTCGAGGGTAGGACTACATGATCTCGAAGGTCTCTTCCAACCATGATGATTCTGTGAGGGACATTGCAGAGCAGATGCTGTCTATGGTAATGTCACAGTAGCCACCATTTTGCCAGGCTATGACAAATTGTCATGGCTGCCTGCCTGGATTCATCCAAGGGCACGAAGAGACAGGGAGGGGTCGCACAGGAGGAACCCTGGCCTGCTTGCTCCACTCTGGTCATTCAACCGGGCTGTAGGTCCTGAGAGGAGACCCTGCTGGGGCATGGCTGCAGGTCCAAACCTGCCAGAGGTTTGCTGGCATCTGCCCCTGGATGAGATGGCTTGGAATGTGCTGGAAAACAAAATGCTTTTCATAGGCTCACAGGATCATTCTGGAACAGAAAGATTCAGAAGAGACACTAATGTGCTGTAGGAATTGGGAGGTTTCAGCCCTTGTAGCAAAAAAGAAAGGAGTGAAACAGGGAGAACAAATGCGTTGGCTTGCGTGGGCTTGAGAAACATCCATATGAAATAAATCCTGAGTGCGTGGGGAACTCTTGGAGTATTATTCCCAGAGGGCTGCAGCCGGGGGTGCTGACTCTCCGTCATACTCTTGGCTTTCTCCCTTCCATGCCATGGTCTCCCTGAAGTGCTTGGGTCAGGGCAGGTTTGTGGTTTGAAGAAGACTTTACGTTTTTGTCCTTGCATGGGCTGGTCAGGGCTCATGACTCCTTTCCACGAATGCAGTCAGCAGTGCTGCCCTTCCCTCCGGGGCGGACAGGAATGCACGGCCTTTAGCCTGTCGAGTTGGGGTCATTGGCAATAAAACAATCACCCTTGGAAAATACTTGAAGCCTAGCTAGTGATCCCCAAGCAGAAGTGCCAAGTAAAGTCCACAGACTTCCTGGAGTGACAGGGATGATCTCCTGCACTGCGCTAGAGCTTTACCAGCAGCTCAGTATCTGCCTGGCATGGCAGCTCTCGTAGAGCACCGGCAGATCCAGCAGCACTTGGCTCTGCCAGCACGGCCTGCTGAACCACCTGTTTGGCCAAGGCTCAGAAAGTGCCCAGAAAAATACCCATCTGCCTGTCCAGGAGGTATTCATGTTTCCCACTCCAAGGGAGGGGAAGGGTCGTACTCCAGAACTCTCTCTGCTCATCCATCCGCATTGTAGGAGAGTCCTTGCACCATCAGAAATGGTGCCAGGCACTGTACAACACCTGAGAGACGCAGGAGACAAGATCCAAGGAGGCCCAGGAGGCCTGAGAGCACAGTTTGGCTCTGGATCCCCACCTGCTGACAAGACCACAGTCAGGAATGGAGTAGAGCAGAAGGATTTTCATGGAGTGGGGAGGCTGTGAACAGTATCTCTGTCTGCTTGCAGTGGGTTTGAAAGGTCAAGCTCAGGGAAAAAAATGCTATCACCCATCCCTAAAATATTTAGGTGTCAAGAGGGAAAGGAAGGGGACCCAGGGAGAGCTGCTTCCCACATGGACATGGCCGCCTCTGCACATAGGTGATGGTTTGTCTTTTCCCAAGGCAGCGAGAGTTTCCTTTCTCCTGGGCTGGCGACAGTACCGCCTCCAAAATTGAAATGCACAATGCCAGGGGGGTAACCAAAAGAGTCCTGGCATTTTTACTTTCCTGGTAATCCAGATAAATTAGGAAGAATTGTACAATTAAGAAGGGAGGGAAGGGTGTGTAGCTGAGCTGGACCGGTTTGGAGATATTTCCCATTCACCTGAACGGCAATTCCCCAGGAGAGCCAGCCCTTGTTCCCATTATCCGAGTGCTCCCCAAGGGCATTACTGCAACGTGCTTACTGTCCACTGAGCATCTGCTGAGGAACAGAACAAAAGCTTCCAACCCCCGGGAAGAAGTGAGGAGTCACAGTCTCTGTCTGCTCAGCTGCCCTGGGACCGGGACTGAAGTGCCCAGACAAGCTGCTGGGGCCCTGATTTGGTTGAAAGCACCAAGCGAGGCCTGGAGGTGCCTGTTCCTGCAGGCACAGTGGGATCAGGGGACCCTCACACGGCAAGAGGCTGATGGCAGGGGCTGGGCTGCTCCAGCCCATCTGGCACGGAGCTAGACCCTGCTTGGGATGCTCTGTGCCCTTACATCCATCCCTGCCTTCAGAGCAGGGCCCAAATCAACCCCTCTCACCAGCATCTCCCACGAAGGCTCTCCTTGTCCTGCTGAGACAGGCAAACACATCTCAAATGCGAGAAATCCTCATCTCCAGAGCCAGGGGTGCATTTCCCCCATCCAGTCCACACTTGGGGTTTCACCTGTAGAGGCATTAGCCCACCTATTTACCTCTTCTTTCCCACTCCTGGACACTACCACAGCTTCTAGCAGCAATTTCAGCTGGAATGGAGGAGCTGAGCACCTCAGGGTGATGGGATAGGGATTTTGCAACAGCCTTGGGCTCTCATGATGGGCAGGTGTGGCACAAATGAGCCCTCACGGCTCATGATCCTACAACCCAGCCTTGCCCCAGGTGAAGGCAGATCTTTCCATGGCTGATGGAAACAGGAACACTCCACATTTGTGAGCTGGGGTCTTTCAGCACTGCCTTGGAATGGAAACAAAAAATTCTTTCCTATTTTTGGTTTCTGGTTGGGGACACTGACCCCCAGAAGCTTTTCATAATTCGAATTCAAGTTTAGTCCTTTCTGCTTCCTTTTTCATTTTTTCTTCTTCTGTCTTATCAGTCTCAACGTGTCCAGATTTATATCCTACAAAGGTAAAGTGCAGCCCATCCAAATGGCAATAAAGCAAAGTTCAGGCACCACAGCTGATTCAGAAAGTGAAATAGTGCTGCTGGTGGGATGGCGATTAGGATCAGGCTGAGTCAACACTACCCTCCCCCAGACTGTTTACACCTAACTTCCCTCTCTCTCAAGACGGACAGAAGTGGGAACCAGCTGGGAGCTGAGAATCTCTTCATGCCTTACAGGTGTTGGCTGCTGGAACCAGAGCTGACACCTAAAATCATGGGCAGCCCCAGGTTCCCTCACTGGCAAATACAAAATGAATCCCAAACCTGACCCACCTCACTGCTGTGGAAATGCCAGTGGCTTGTCCTAGTCAGTCACGCACTCCTCACTGCCACTATCAGGACTCCCTTGGGTCACTCCTTGTCCCACTGCTGCTGCCAGCCAGAACCTGACTCTGTGGACACAGACTCCTCCAAGTCCTCCAAACTTCTCCATGCACAAGGGCATGGAGTGACGGGACAAGGAGAAATGGCCTTAAGCTGAAGGAGGGTGGCTTTACATTAAATATTGGGAAGAAATTCTTCCCTGTGGGTGTGCTGAGGCCCTGGCACAGGTTGCCCAGAGAAGCTGTGGCTGCCCCATCCTTGGGAGTGTTCAAGGCCAGGCTGGACGGGGCTTGCAGCAACCTGGGATAGTGGAAAGCAGGGACAGGGCAGGTCCCTGTTCATGACAGGGAAATGGAACTTTTTCCAACCCAAACCAATCCATTTATGACATTATGATAAGTCACATTTGAGGCTTTCAGTGGTGACTGTATGGAGGCAAAAGAGTGCCTTCGCTGTTGGTGCTGAGATAAACACAGAGGTGTCCATTTGCCTGAGCCTGAGATAATAATTTCATCAGTAAATTCACTTCATAAAAACACCAGGGAGAGGAGAAGAGAGAAAGGTAATTGCACCCACGATATCCCTTAATAAATCATAGGCTGGAGCCTGCTCTCATTCCTGACACTACTGCCTCTTAATTATAGCTGCGTTCAGCTGAGGAGACAGAGGAGGAGTGCCAGGCTCTATGCAGAAGGGAGCACTAATTAAAACCTCTTTTCTCTGGGAAGATATTAATGTCTTCCTCTGGGGCAGAAGCGAATGGCCTTGTTTGTGGCCATTCCCGCGAGTTAACCTGTAACTCTGACTTTCACCCAGCCAGGCAGTTCGTCCTGCTTTCGGTACTTGGTGCTCCCAGCATTGCTTCTGGGCTGACGATACGGGACTTTCAAAAGCCCTTGAAAAGGAAGAGGAATTAACATGTACCCAGGCAGACTATGCAGGTGTGGAGGTAAGGTTAGGTAGTAGGGTTGGCTCCTCAGTCCAGGTACACTGACCACAAAAGGGACTGCCCCTTGATATGTGACACAGGCAGGATTTCTGTGATGGAGAGGGTATCCCAGACTGCACCCAAACAAATCCTCTCATTTGAGTTACGTGGACTTTAACAGGCTTGATCCTGTTCCCCACGAGAAGAGAGTCCCGTCTGTCAGGCTGGTGGGGGAAGGAGTCTTGTACCACCAGGCACCTGCACGCCAGCATCTCTGCCTGATCTCCTGATGGCTTTGGGACCTGGGCATGCAGGCAGGTGGATTCCTGATTCACCTCTTTTTCCAGCTCAGGAGAACAGAAACCCTGCCAAACTGTGGGAGGGGAGTGGTACATCTGGGCCATGGAAATGACAGTTTGATCCATTGAAGTCAAAGGGCTGATTCTGTGATTCTATCTATTTATTCTGTGTTTCCATGATTCCCGAAGAGAATCTCCAGCTGCCCCTGCAGAGTTTCCATAGCAGGGAACCCAACTGGTGAAGGAAAGCTCTAGTCCAGCATCCAGGCACATGCCCACTCCAACCTGGCATTCAAGCCATAGTCAAAACACAAGGAAAATATTGGGTTGGATTTTTCCACCTTTTTTTTTGCAATAGAAGGTGCAGGGCAGGAGTGTGAAAGTGGCATGAAAGTCTCTCAGGGATAACTCCAAGACTGTCAGGTGTGCTGTGAGTTGCTGCTGCTTGGAAAATAAGTTGATAAAAGTTTTAGCAGCTAAAAGAAAGGCAGAAAAGCTGCGCCTCTGTCAGAGAAGCTGCTGCACGGAGCGAGGCAGGAGCAGGTTCAACAGGATAAACTGAGAGCAAATGTACCAGAGCTGTGCTCATAGCTGGGCCTCTGCCAGAACCAGCAGGTAACACCCAAGGTGTGGCTGGGCCATCGGCTGCCTGAGCAATCTCTTGACAAGGAAGCACCTCTTGCCACTGCTGCATCTGCTCCAGGCTTAAAAACAAACCAGGAACAGCCCCTATGTCTGTTACTTCAGCCATGAAACTTCCAGTGTTCTTCAGCATGGGAGAGGGACACTGAGGTGCTGCTCTCCTTGAGATCTGTGCTACAGCCTATGGCACAGAGACAGGGAATGAGGGAACAGCTGCTTCCTGCTGACAGAGCTGGGGGGCATCCTATGAAACCAGCAGCTGGCGAGTGCAGCATGAACAAAAGGAGGTGGCTGAGAACACCCTGCAGAGCCGAGCACAGAGCATCTTGCCACAGGCCATTCAGGATGTCTAAGGTTTACACAGCTTGGCCAAAAGCTGGAGAAATTCAGGGATGGAAAAGGGTACCAGGAGCTCTTCACTCCCATTGCTGGGGGCTGGGAAAATTTGCAGAGAGGCGTCCCGTGCTCCTGTCCTGTTCCTGGCTTCTCCTCCAGGTATCCATGAGTGCTGCAGCCATGTGTGCCCCAACCTGCTACCAAGCAGAACTGAGGGCAGGTGATGGGAGAGGCGATGGACCACCCCACATCCAGGCAGCTGTCCCTGGTTCCTCTGAGCCAAGGGGAGGATGGAAGGGAGGAGAGGAGCTCTGGCCTCAGTGACTGCTCAGCAGAAGGAAACGTTGTACAGGTTTAGTCACAGCCCAGGAAGGGAGGCCTGAAACCAGCCAGGCAGCCAAAGCCCTGCCACAGCCACGTGCAAACTAAACCAGACAGGTCCCAGAACATCTGCTTCACACTTGGCACGAGCCTCAAGACACTCCTGCTCCCTGCCTGCCAACACCTGGTGAGCAAACAGTCAGGTGAGAAGGACGATGTGAAGCAGGAGAAAGTTGCAGGGGAGATCTGAGCTGCCACCATCCTTGGCAGTTCCTGGTATTTTCCCGGAGCTGCCTCCGACACGATCCGCCCTTGCCAGCTGCCTGTGGCTGCCAGGATGCTGCTCAGAGAGGCCGTGCTCCAATCCAGCGCCACGTGGGTGATGGGCACGCAGGTTCTTCTCTAGGAATCCTGTCCCAACAACTCAAGCTAAAGGAGCATTTGGGTAGCTCATGATATCCCTGAGCATCCATGAGCTCAGCAGCAGGCCCCTGGGGCAGGATTCAGGAACACCTGGCTGGGGAGCACCAGGAACAGCCCTTTATCCTTCCCAAACCACAGGTATTCCTGTGCTCTCAGGGCTGCCTGCCCCTTCCTTCAGAATGACCTTCCCAGAATATGCCAGGTTCTCCAGTGTGCATGCTTAGGCACAATTCTGCTTCTGACAATTTTCTCTGCTCCAGAGGGGACCCATAAACCTGTGGCTCATTTAAGGATCAGACCCTAATGACAGTCAGACCAGCAAGGAGAGTTCAGTGTTTTAAACCCCAGGTCACGGTAAGCACCACCTGGCTCCCCTTTGGCTGCTCGAGCATCCACGTGGCCTGTGTTGGACCCACTGCGTGCCAACAGCCCTGATCCTTCCACACACACCTTGCCCACCTGGCATAAAAGGGCTTTATTGCTCCTTTCCCCCCTCTCCTCTCAGGATTGCAAGGTTATCTGGGCCACAAGGGACCTCAGGAGGTCTCCAGTCCAACCTGAAGCAGGGTCAGCTCTGAAATCAGAACAGGCTGCACAGTTCACTCCTGCTGTTCTTGAAAATCTCCAAGAATGAGATGGCACAACCTCTCTGGGCAAACCTGTTCCACAGTGCTGTGATTCCCACAGCAGAAACCCTCTCTTCATGTGCCCTGCACAGCTTTAGCCTTTTGGGACTGGAAATCTCTGCACCAAAGACCCTGTGGGCACACAGGAGTGGCCAAGGAAGCCTTTCCTCTTTAAGGCGCTGCAGGAAACTCTTCTCTCCCCTTCCCAGCCCTGGAATCAGTCTGGCTCCTCCTAGGCCAGCTCAGACTCCCATCCCAGCCTCTGCAGGGACCAATTGTGTGCTTTTTCCTCCTCGCCCTCGCAAGAGATTAATTTTTTTTTTGTGGCAAGATTGTTAAAACATTTCTGCACCACAAGATTAGAAACTGCCATTTGAATTATTTCGATAAACCCAGCCTCACACATCCTTCTATTCTATACAAAACAAAGGGCAAAGGGAATGGGGTTTATTTTGGTTTTGGAATGATCTCTCCTGGGACTGTTCTGGTCACTGGGTAACTGGATGTTCAGGCTGCAAAACCCTCCTGTGGTCTCATCCACAGCTTCACTGAAAGCCCAAACACTGGAAATCAACCCAGTGATTTCCTGTGACTGTACATCTTGTCTTCTGACCCCAGAATCCTTCAGCTGGTTGGGTTGAGTATTTTGAAGCAGAACATGTTTTGTACCAGCAATGAATATTGTGGTTCCTATAAGGACTCTGTGAAAATCCAGAAATCTCAGCATTTTGCATGCAAAATGAATCAATGATGGGCAGCAAAAGTTCCTTTGGATGAACCCCCATTTCTGCCTTTCAGAGGTGACTGGTAAGGGATAGATCACCATTTTTCCATTTATAATTTTATTTACCATGATAATATATATGAAAATACCAACCACAGAAGGAAATAGCTACATTAGACTACTACTCAAAAAGCTCAAGTGATGTTGTCAGACCAAAATCTGATCTGAGCCCTGCCACATCTCTGGGAGCCACCACTGAGCTGGTTAAACTGGTGTCAGGCTGTTTTCCTGCAGTGACACTCAGAGCTGAGTTCCCATGTGCCAAGTTTTAGCTCAAATGAATTGTTACAAATGGCCAAAAATACCCGGACAGGATATGAGTAGGAAGCACAAAATAGGATGGGAAGAGATGGCAATGAATGTTGTCATGATTAGCTTAAAAAGGCTGGGAAAGCCTTAAATATCAACTGGGATTTTAAAGAGATGAATCTCCTGCCTTAAATCTTCTGCCCCACCCTCCCATCAAAAAGCCTGGGGTGAGTTTTACAACAGGAAATAAAAATTGCTGATGCTTCCCAAGCCCCAAGCCCCTACTGCTGTGGGCAGAGATTTGGAACAGGAGCAGAGTGGAATAGCTCCTCACTGGTATAGGCAGAGGGAGATGGGTTGCAGCCCTCTCCCTTTCTTTGAGGAAAGATAGGATGCTGTGACCTTCCTACATAGGCAGAGAAGGATTTTTAGTTCAGATTGACCAATTACTTGGTGCAGATTTACCAATCCTCATCTAACCCCAGAGACTTTGAGCTGACATTGCTGGAGACAAACTGAAGCTAAGCGTGGCCCCAAAGTGGCTCTCAGCCTAATAACAGCTTTTCTCTGCTGGAGAAAAAGCTCTTGGCACACCAACTGCCCTGCTACATGCCTGAATTTCTGCCAGGGAAGTGAATCAGCATTTCAGGGAGTGACCAAAAATGCCCTTCCTTTAGGAGGAGGTGGTGGAAAGGTCCCTTGGATCTCAGCAGCTCTGTCTTGCTCATGAACCAGTCAGCATGGGGGAGTGCACTGACAAACAAGACTCCCTCTGCTCCTCCCGAGGGGGTGAGGGACCAGCCACATCCCCCAGCTTTGCTTGATGCATTTCAGCCCAGTTTGGGCTGGCAGTAGCCAGGCAAGGATGGTCAGGTGTATCATGCTCCACCTGGGGCTAAAGGTTGGGAATTACTGTGGAAAATGAATTTGCCTGCCAAATGCATCTGTTAGGTTTGACAGCTGTCCTGTTAGAGGTAAGGAAGCAGGAATGCTGAGGCTGGCTCGTAGGGATTGCACAGGATTGATGCGAGGAGGGTGCCGTGTACTTACACGTTACAGCAATCATTTAATGAAAATTAAGACACTCGAATGATTAGGTCAAACAGCGAAGCCAATCTGTCCCCTACCTGCACACCCACACCTGGTGAGAAATGACTGATCCCCACCAGACAAACCAGGACCACCCAGGGGATATCAGCATGGTCCCTGTTGGACCAGGCAGCTTTGAAGCTTCTGAAAGAAGCATTTTTGCTGTGGGTGCTTTGCATAAACACAGTACCACCTTCCAGCCCTGAGCTTTGTTCCTTGAAATCCGAGCATGACAAACACCACTCTGCTGTGCTTCTCTCCATCAGAACTATGACATTACTGCGGGAAGCAGCAGGGACGCAACAGGAACCCTCACAACTCCATCCCAGCTTTAGCTCATCCTCACAGAATCTGGGATGGTTTGGGTTGGAAGGGACCGTAAGGACCATCCAACTCACCCCCTGCCATGGGCAGGGACACCTTGCCTTAGACCAGGTTGCTCCAAGCCCTGTCCAACCTGGCCCTGGACACTTCCAGGGATGGGCAGTCCACAACCACCATTGGTGCCAGCCTTTCACCGAGTCTCCCAGCTGTTCCACAAATGCCTTCAAGCTTGGAAAAGCCATCAGAGAAATATTCCAGCTCTACAGGAGGTGCACGTGAGGAACAGCTGTGGGAGCTGGTGCCTGCAGCCAGGGACATGAGCACACAGCCCGTTTCAGGATTTTGGTGTTTTGCCTGAACACAGAGGCAATTCAATGCCCTGCTCCAGTCTGGGCTCAGCTGTTCTCTGTCCTGCTCTGGAATATGACACACACAGGCAGAGTCACTCCCTATTTTTACTGGCCTGATCTCTGAGTCCTGATTTTTACACAGAGCAAAGAAAAAGCTTCCCTTTCATCAATAGTGTGAAATCCTTCCCATGTTTAAAAATCACAGCTTTAAACCCCTTGCTGCTGGTGATCCAGTGCCCAGAGTACAGCACCAGGCTGGGGAAAGGGGATAGTTTTTGGGGGTTGTGGGGTGAATAAGGATGCAGGGCAGAGAAACCTTCAGCATGACAACCACCAGTGCTTTCTTCAGCAAACTTTTTGGATACCAGGCATGCTACACTCACAGGTCCTGGCAGCTCTGGAGCCATTCAGCCCTTCCCTTGCATCCTGCCCAGACAGTCCCACGGCCAGCTCTGGCCTCCCACAGCTCCTTGGCTCCCACCTCCCAGAAGCTGGGTGGTGCTAAGGACAGGATTAGCTCACAGAAGGTGTGGGCACAAAACAAAAACAGGACAGAGGGAAAAAGCTACAAAATTCCACACAACACTCCTCTCTTCCCAGGAAGCCAAGGAAACACATAATGCTGGTTTTTCTTCCTGGGGAGTACAAGTGACTCACATGACACTTTCTACCAGTTGGGTAGTTTTGAACTGGGGTCTTTTAATTTAAACCGTTTAATAAGCTTTTATGTAAGGATGCTCATCCATCTCCCTCCACCTTTCCAAAAGCATCCATTAATATTTAATGCGCTGTTCCCGGGCCTGGCTCCCCAGCTTTCTAAACTGCAGCCCAAGCATAGATAATGCTCACCTTGGAACCCCTGGCAAGACACACAGCAAGTCCAAACCTGCTCCCTGTTTTCCTTCCATCCAGCTTCTGCAGAATTCCTCCAACAGAGAGGAAAAATGTAAATCCAGGAGCTGAGACTCGGCACCAGGACTCTGCAAACAAGTCTTTCGGAGGGGTACTGGAGCCAGCTTCCAGTTTTTTCCCAAGATCTTGGAGACTGTGGCTATTCGTGCATTTTCCCTGGGTATTTATAGAGCAGGGTGCTGTCTAGACTTGCTTTTGGTTGTAGTTCTGGGAGGAAGGTTTTATTTTCTGGCAGGAATATAAAAGCTCCTCATTTTAGGTTCAGATCTTTCCTTTCCCACTCCAGCCTGTGGGCACCAAGGGCCTCCAGTGCTGCTGGACTCCAGACTGGGACCTAAATTAAGGTCTGTCTGCGGATCACCATGGACACATTCCCTCTCTAGGTAGTTCATGAATCTCCCATCAGGAATCTGTAAATATTGGCACTTTTGCTCTGTAGTGCCAGTTTGTGTTTCTGAGCTCCCAAGGCTCCATTTCAGCCCCTTGGAGACCAACAGTAAATCCAGATGGGATTCAAAGGCGGGCCAGGGTCCACCAAAGCCGGTATGGGGATGGCTGTAGGTCTGAGATGCCTCAGTCCAAAAGAGCTGCTGCCACTTCTGCCGTGCAGCCTGAAGAACACTTGGTTCCTCTCTGCCCAGACCTGTTGGGCTGGGTTATATTTATCCAGGTGCTCGCTCTCCGGAGAATCTCCACAATGTGAACAATTTGATGTGCAGAACAGGGAGTGTTCCTCCAGACACCTGGCAGGTTGTACCTGGGGACTGCCTCTGCTGGAACACGGCACGTGCCACGCACACCCCAGAGCTCCACACACACACGCCCCTCTTCCATAGGCTTATGTCTTTCCAAAGGGATCCATGATCCTGAGTAGGTCTGCCACTGTAAAGATAACTTGAAAGGGTGGAAGAAGGAAAAAACCAGAGGACTTGCCACTTTCCCAGACTTGGGGTGTTGTGAAGACATCTCAAACAACACAGATAACAATGGGGACTCCTATGGCCACCAGACTCTCCAGGCGGTGTCATCTGGATGTGTTCCCCTTTCCGAAGCAGGAATCATCACCATTAAAACAGAGTGGTGAGGTTCTGACTTGGTCAACCAAGGCCTGATTTTGCAAATTTTTGGAAATTTTGGATGGGACAAGATCCTGGCTTGCTTCTCCATGGAGAAACAACAACCTGTTCCTCTGTTTGGCTGTCAGCCTCTCTGCTCTGGCTTTGCATTTCCTGATGCTTTCTGACTAACCCAAATATTATTTTTTTTTATGAGTGCATGTTCCTGGCAGAGACCCTGAGTTTCTCCTGGTGAGCCCTGAAGCCATCCTTACGGGCAGGTTCAGAAAAGCAACTAAAAGCAGGAGAAGGGTGGTTCCAGGAGGCTGGACTGGGAGACCAGAGACCCATGTGAAGTTCTCAAGTCAACCACAGGCTCACAGGGTCCCTCTCACAACTGCATTGAGAGATCTAAACCAGTTTGTGTGAATTTAGGACTCTTGATGCCTCATGAGGAGCCCTGAGCACACATATCCCAGTGCCTCACTAATGCCCAAAAGCTGTTTTGTTTGTGGATTGATGTGAGATTGTGGCCTTCCCTACCTGCCAGCTCCTTCCATACCATCAGAGAGGGTAGGATGGATTGTGGGAGCTGGTGGGATACTCCCAGGGGCTGGGGGAGCTGTCTGGAGCAGGAACAGTGCAGGACATGCACACCACAGTGCCTGTGCTCCCTTTGCTCTCCTGTGAGTCCAAACAGCCCAAGCTTTGCAGCACAGCCCATCAAACAGCTTTCTCCAGACTGACATTCCCATAGGAAAACATCCAGCAGCCCTAACAGACGGCACTTTGTGGGCCTGGGAAGTCTAAGAGATAACATCGTGTGGCGGCCAGCTCATGTTTCTCCCTGACGCTTTATGTTACTCCCCAAGGCTGCTGCCAACCCAGCATTTCTGCCTGGCCCATCCCCCTGGCGCAGGATACACGCACAGACAGCAGGGTTACACTGGACCCCTCACTCCGGGCAGGACCCCTGGGAGCGTTTCCATCCCAGGGATCTCACCAGCGCCCAAGTGCCTTCACCTCTTGGTGCAGAGAGTCCCTTCACCATGGCTGATGGGCAATTCGGAAGTCCTGTTGCCCCAGACAGATTTCGGTGGGATGACTGATGGAAACACAGACAAGGTCTGTTAGAACTGGGTTAGAACATGCTTGGAAAAACTTGTTTTTACTCCTAGGTCACTTAGCTTAAGGTTTTTGGGGGTTTTGCCATATTCTTCTTCTGTTCCAGCAAAAACTGTTCTGTTTTGACCAGCGTAAGTCCCTGCTGCTACAATCACATCCTAATATTCTCTGATACCAACAAACCCAGTCTGAGTCTTAAAGGTCTTAGACCCATGAAGAGAAAAAACCACAAACACCAGATGCTGCTGTTATTAACAGTGATGATAATAATAATAGCCCTAAAAACCCCACTAGTATTTCACATTTGCAAGCTGTCCAATCTTTAGCCAAATCCAGAATTTTTCATGTCCTTTCCATGCCCTATAAGAAGTCTGACCACAGCAGATAAGGGAGAACTATACCCAACAAAACCAAAATACAACAATAGCCGAGATCAGCCCAGAGAGGAGAAGAGATGTTACTCTTTCCCTTCACAAAGTGCTTCTCCACCCTTGGAGAAGAGGGATCTATGTCACAGCTCCCTCTTCAAAGAGACTCAGAGAAAGCCAAAACAATGCATGGCCAGCTTCCATTTGCTATTAAAGTACAGAAATGTGGTGCAGACAATGCCAGGCTCCTGTCATGGCTCCGTGTGTCTTCGGGAGGATATCTGACCTCCAAGGATAAGACTGGCTAGAAAGTTAGGGAGTGGGATTTCCTGTGCTTTAAAGTACAACATATCTTCACCCACCTTCATGGCCTTCAGCACTGATTTGTGCTGGCCTTCCTAAGTCCCTCTGGGACCTCCTGGCCTGGGCCAGATCAAGGTACCAGGCTTTAGCCATGCAGTTTAGCTTCCCTGCAGCTGCTCCAGCAGCAGAGGACAGAATTTGAGCCTGCTGTAGCTCCTGGAGTCCCTGTCCCTTTCCACACCATACACATGTGCAAGGCTTAGCTGCCTTGCTTGGTGACCCATGCAGAGCCAGTGCCCTGCACCAGCAAAGGGGCAGGTGATGGTCTTGAAATTGGCTTTGATTAGGCTGAGTCAAAAGCGACACCTGCACAGCCACACACTGTGTGGTGACATTTGCATCTCGTCTCCCTCCTTACGCTCATCCTGCTGCAGAAGGAGGAGGCAGCAGCCACACCTGCTGGGAGATAAGAGGGAGCTGAGAACCCTCTAATCAGGGCAGGGAGAAGACAACATCTGGCTGAGGCTGCAGACTGTGGGAGCTCTTAAGGATGTTCCCAAGGGGAGAGAGAACCTAGGGAAGGCCAGCCCACAGCTTCATCTCTCATGTCTTCGGCTCTGTCCACATTTCAGGTGAAGTGCTCTTAGCCCTCCTTCACCTTTCACAAGCCCAGCTGTCTCTTGATTTAGCAGATTAATTAGAAAGTCTCCAACCCCTTAGAAATGTGCCCTCCCCCCTTGCAATCTTCCAGTTCGGATTCAATTAATATCAGGCAATTGAGGCTGAATTAAAAGCTTTGGCATGAGGCTCCATCTTGGTTTCACTTGGCCAGCACCACACCATGCCCTCGCTGTCACCAGCACAAGGCCAAACACAGCCCCGGCCGGAACGCAGCGGGGAGAGCTGCGCAAAGGGCAAATAGGAAAATAGAAGGAATAAACAAAGAAAAGGGAGCCCAGCATGATAAGGACCTGCTGACTTGGCAGGTGTATGCACTGCTTCCAGTTTCATGGCCTCTTTGGGACACAGGCACCCTGGAAGAGAGGACAGCCTTCCAGGTTATCTTATTCTTTGGGGACCCCAGCTGATCCCATGAGTATTTTATTAACCACCACGAGATGAAGAATTCAGGGCTGGTCCTGCTTCGCCCATGAAGCCAGACTCCTCTGCCACCGCCATGGAGTCTGCACCTCTGTCAGCCACCTTGGGTTGCACCAGATGGGCTCCTCACAGAGCAGATCCCAGAGGTTTATTTTTTGGACACAGCTTGGGAAGGAGAAATAAAAACCAGAGTGACCTCAGCTGGATCCCTGGTTCCTCCTAGTGTTTCACAGCTGGGGCTGGGAGCAGGTCTGAGCTCCACAGGCCAAACCTGGTGACACATTCCTGCTGGAATAACCTGGATTTCAGTACATTAGGACATGGCCCTGGGGCAGTGAGAGAAAGGGGGTGAGAATATGACACTAATATGCAGAAACACTCCCAGCTGTCATCAGCTGTGGGACTCAAGTGATTGGGTGGTGCACAGTAAACAGAGCAGAGTGGGGTTTTTAAAAGCCCCAGTTCTCTTTTCCAGGTATCTTATGCTAATGCACAAAGAGATCCAGGAGATAGGAACAGTTTGAGGACTGTAAAAGGAAACCAGCAGACAGCTATTACCAGAGGAAAAATTCACAGGTACCCAAGCTTGGGCACAGCGATGGGTTTTATTACACTCTGAGGTGCTGGCAAACCCACCAAGTTTCTATTCTAATGTGGATATGGATTTATACCTCTTATAGGTGTGCATAGGGATTTCAGTATCGACCACAAGAGAGACAAAAAAGGGTGAATTTAACATACTAGCTACTAAAATGCACTTGAGAGTCCTTTCTGTCAGTGTCTCCATGCTGAGTGTGTTACTGTGACAGAAAACAGGCTGAAAGTTGTAAGGCTGAGCCCAAAACCTGCTGGGGTTCTCCATGCAGTCTGTGTACAGCCAGGTACTTCACCTGCATCCCCATAAGTGCATCCCTCTGACATCCCACTGACAGTTCTGATAAGATCAGTGAGAGAACTGTCTCTGCCCTCACCTCAGGGTGAAACACACGGAGCAAAATACCACAAGTGTTCCAATACGAGGAATAAAAACGGATATGTAAGGAATCTAGGGCAGCTCTGCTGACGATACAACAAACCCTGCAGCACATAGTCAGCCTCCAGAGGGGAAATCCCAGGTGTCAGGGATGACTCCAAAGTATTCCCTGGGGATTACACACACTTCAGCCTAGATTCAGTGAAGACAAACCCTTGGAGGAAGTTCCACGGCCTGCCCATGGCTGTCATGGCAGACCTTGGCACATGCCAAGCACACTCAGTGGTTCCCTTGCAGGAAATCCCACTGAGGACACTGAGGAATTTCTTCCTTTAGGCCAGCAATGAGTATTTCTAAGCCAAACCTCTGAATTCTGACAACCTTATCATGAGGCGAGCAGGGTCTGACCCAGGCACAGAAGTGCCCCTGAACTTTCCAAAAGAGACTTAAAAAAACTTTAGGACTTCGCCTTGGCTTCCCTTGAGCTCACACATGGAGCACAGGTGAAGAGCTTGGATACCAAAACAAATCATTCCCTGAGATCTTATTATACCCTGTTTGCTGGTTTTGTTTCTTTTCCCTTGCAGTTCTGCTGTCAGAGCAGTCCCTGGATCTCTCTCACATCTCCTCCCACATTCTAATTCTCATTGGTAAGAGGAGGAAAAAAAATCAGTGCTGATCCTGGCTACCTTTCACTAACCACTCAGACACCACAGTACATTTTCCTTCATCCTTGTGCTGCCAGTGGAGCAGCATTCAGTTATCACATTTTTCTTTATGTGGGCAGTCCCCTTGTAAAGATGCTTTCACAGCTGGTGTAGAGCTTAAAATTACCACATAACAGAAGCTAACAGCACTCTAGGCATGAAAAATGACTTGGGACACACAGCCACAAGCACAGAGGCACAGGGAGCTGGGACAGACCATGAAGGCAAAGGCCACCTCAGTCCCTGTTTAACTCTAGGCAGGACAGTGCTGCTGGAAAAAGATGTGCTGAAAAGCCACGAAGCTGGGGTGTGCCTGGAATGGAAGGGCAAGAGGGAGGGGTGGAAGTAGGTTTTGAAAAAGCATCCTGGGATGTGTCACCTTCAGCCCGGGTCAGAGCAGTGAGAGGTGACTGAGAGCAGGGAGGAAACACCCTTGTGCTCACATGACTGCTCCATCTGCTTGGAGACCCCAGCTCGGAGGCAGGGAGGGCAGGGTGCACATGGATAAATCACCTGAGAGCCTGTTCTATAACCACTGACCCTGTCTCTTGTGCTTCTGCTGCAGTTGCCCGGCCTGTGAAGCAACATGAGTCACAAAGGAACCCTCAGCAGCAACCCCGGCCCATCAAAGTAAGGATCTTCCTGCACCAATCCTTCCTACCGTCCAGGGGATACTCTAAGCCGTCCCACTCATCCCCAAAGTCCTTGGTGTTTGTTTCACCCCTCCTGGGCACCTCACAAGCTGGGACTGCTTCACACATCACCTGCCCTGTGCACTGGGGTTTGATAATGGCACGTTAGGTGGAGAGAGCAGAGGGACACCAGGAGCCTCTCCACAGGAGGGACACTAGGAGCCTCGGGCTACAGCAGCCCATGGCAACTTCCCAACGGAGCCAGAGCCACCAGCTCTCTCTCTCCCTCCTTCCTGCAATGGCTATGAGCACCTGAACCACTGCCTGCCCTCAGGGGACATGGTGACAGAGCACAAAGCAGCCCCTGGGCGCCCGTGCGCTCACTGCTCCATGCAGGACAGCCCGACCACAGTGCCTCAGATCTCGCTTGGATCCTCCTCTGCCAGAGACAACACTGTTATCTCCTGGCTGCTCATTCCTACCCATAACCCAGGCATGGGGGGTGGCCCTACATGTGGTGCTTAGAGACCTGACACTCCAAAATTCAACTGTTTACACACGATTCCACCCTCTCACATTCTTACATGGGATATGTTCTATATCCGAGCACCTGCTTTCAAGGGGCACATCTCCAACATGTCCATTGAGAAGGGATCATCACCTTGGCTCTTACACTGCCTCAGGTTCAGGTGGACTCAGGTATAACATGGAGGTCTCCCTGTAACAACCCCACTTATGGCACACTGGGAGCCGCTGTCCTTAACCCAGCCCCTCCAGAGTGCTGCCCTTCCAGGGGACACTGCAAAGGTAACTCTAGTGGGGACAGGCCTGGCTGGGCTGCTCCGTGTCCTGTTTCCACTGCTGGGTTCAGTGACATGTGCCTGCGGTGTGGATAGCAGATAGGGTTGCACAGGGAGCCGCTGGCACAGCCCACAAGGAAACGCTTTGCAAGGAAGGGAAGGGCTGGTCCCTCTGGGACAGCTGCAGTGCTGCTGTGTGAAAACTGATGTTAAAAATATTTGAGAGCTGACGGTTGATTTGTACCTTCTTTCTTCTCCAGTGGCAGCATGGGCAAAGCCGACGGAGCCTCCAAGCTGAGCGCAAAGGACCTGTACGGTGAGTCGTGCCTGCAAACATACCCAAAGTTTCCCATGGCAAAGGCACCTCTGGAGAGCTGGATGCGGACGTTGGGGAGCTTTAGGCTGGAACTCAACCAAAGCCTCATGAACCCAGGGTTCCATATGCAACAGGCTGGCCTGACCTGGCAGCAAAAACACACCTCACATCTGTGCTGACAACTCCCACGCTGGGGACAGTTGGGATTTTGTGGGAACAGAACGGCTGCTTCCCCCACCCAGATCCTCCCCAGGTCTGTTAGCAAGATCACCTGATAAAGGGCCTCACAAAAGAAAGACTGTCCTCGGCAGGTTAATGATTATCCTCTTTTAACTACTCAGTGAACTATGAAAATTCTGTGCCCTTTGGCTCTTTGGAAGTGCAGGGAATGGGCAGGATGGGTGTTCCTTCACAGTCCGAGAGTCAGCTTCTTTGGGTTGAGCACATTTAGGTATCAATAACAGTTATTCCTGATCTCAGCAGATCCAGGTACCCCAGGTGAAAATATGGCCTCTGGGATGGGCAGAGCAAGCATAAATCATGTGAGAAATCACCTCCCTCAGTTATTTCTTGGATAAGAAGTTGGGGGTTGTCTGGGGGAACTCAAGCAGCTTTCGGAGAGTCTGAGCCTGCCAGCTCTCCCACCTGAGAGCTGTGGATTTACCTGGTCGATGTTTAATTGGGAAGGAACAGGCTGCGTGTGCTTCTCCTTGGAGATCTTCTATTTGATCAGTGATGCCCTGCCATAGCTGGGCAGCTTATGAACTGCCAAGGTGGTTTATTTGTCCCTGGGAAGTGACTCTGCCCAAGGGTTTTGGCTGGAGGTTTATCCGTGTGGGATGGCCTGGAGCAGTGTCCAGAGAGACCAATCTCACCTGGGGAGAAGCGGGATGGCAGGGGCTGTACTTGGTGTTAAACAAAGTCGTTGTTAACTTCAATTAGCTGCCAAGAAATGAAACATGGGGATAATGACAGAGCAGAAATTTGGGCTGTTTGTGGCCTGGATGCTGCAGGGTGGGCAGGTGCCAAGCAGGGGTTTGAATTGTGTCAGTTGCTTCTGAAGATGGAAAGACACATGATAAAGAAGCAAGAGGATGAGGTGTGGAAATTTTGGGTGCACAGAGGGCTGCTAGTGCAACAAACTCCTGCCTCCAAGGCAATGCACATTCCTTTGGCTGTGCACTGAAATTGTGGCACATCCCGTCAGGGGCAGGAGGGCTGTAGTTGCCAGGTAAACAGCCCTACAGAGATGTGTAAAAGTGAACCTGGGAGCTCACAACGGCGTTAAAGTCAAGCAGATTTGCAGGCTGGCGCCCATGGGTGCCATCAGAGTTCTAGGGGGGAATCTAATGGTGCCATGGCACAGGGAGCACCCCTCAATCCCATGCCATGAAAGCCAGAGCAGGTAAAGGTTGACAGACTGCCTTGGAAACAAACACAGCTTTCAAATAAGCACTTTTCAGCACAGAATTTAATCTTCCACATTTTTTTGCATGAACACACCTCAAAAGCAAATTCGTCAGGGTTGGGATCTCTCTGACCAAATTCCAGCAAACCTGAAATGAGGACTGGATGTCCCTGGGCCAAATCCTCAGGAGGAGTAAAGCAGCTGCCTGTTATTTCCCTGCCACCACTGAAATGCAGAACGAGCTCTGCAGGCATTCCCTGCACAAATCAGTGGCTCTTGGCCAGCCCAGCCCCTGGCATGAGCACATCCAGAGGGATTTTGCTTAGCAGCACTTGAAACCCACCCGCTAATTCAGTAAAGGACATTCAGCACGCATAAACCAGTATTTAAATGTCTTGGTCCCTTTCCCACTCGGATCCTTCCTCCCCCAGCATTAATTTCTGCTGTGAGCTGGCACATTTGGGGGTAGAGGGCAGGCAAGAACTAAAATTCCAGGGAGAATTATGTTTCATAATGAAACAAATCACACCAAGCCAAGCTGGCCTTGATTATGTGATTACAACACTGCTGAGGGACATTTGGAGCTGACAAGACTTTTCATATCTCCATTTTCCTCCAGTGCAATCAGGCTGGACCCTCAGCCTGTGTACACTGCCGGACCTCCAAGAAGCAAGTGCAGTGACTTCCAAATTCCCAGCTCACAGGCATCCACCGCATTTAAGGCGCGCTGGGTAATGACCACAGATACTCCAATGCACACAGGTGTCTAAATATTATTTCTTGGTGAACAAGGCCTTGGGTTTAGCTTTCCAAAGATGCTTTTCCTACAGTAATACTGGCCTAATCTGACTGGGTGCCAGTCGAGGGTACACTGGGAACATTAAACCCACCTCAGGGGGAGACCCTGAAGAGGGATATTTAAAATTGTCATGGTGAAGCTGGAACACAGCAGCAGCTTCAGGCTGTGCACAGGAAGGCACCCGGATGATGAAGGTGGGAGACCAGTCTGGGGGGCTCCAGGGCATAGTGTGAAGGTCCTCACAGGACACAGCCTCATCACATGGCTGTTGATGGCTGGGGAAGGCTCTGGTGTCACACTTGGCCCGCTGAAATTGCTTTAATCACCAAATATGTTGCCTACCATAGTGTCTGTGGTGAGCACAGAGGGATGTGGAGAGATGACCAAAGGGAATTCTACAACGAAATTGGCTTAAAGTGTCAAGATACCCTCCCATGCTCTATCCCTACCAGAGTTGGATGTGTTTTCCAGCTGCTCTGCCATCCTCGGTGGAGTTTTCTGGCTCTCATGGGAGCAGAACACTCATCCTTTCCTACCCCCTTAGTAAAACAGCACCACATTCGTTCAGCTTCACATTCTGGAGAGGTCTGTGGCTGCAGGGAGCAGTCCTGCCTCAGCTGGCAGCAGGCAATGGCTAGCCCCTCTCAGGTTGCCACCTCTCTCCCTACACAGCCACCAGCTGAATAAATATTAATGCACACCATAAATAATTAGGCTGCTTCTCTGCTTACAGGCGTCGGTTCCAAGCCCAGATGAAAGCCTGTGGCGGGGGGGGAAACCAGGCTCCAGCAGAACCCACAGGAAGGGCTGGCAGGCAGCATTTCTGCACAGCACTTCCCACAGCAGGAAAGCTGCTGCCACGCCTTTCTGAGGTGACTCCAGGTGGACTTCTGCAGGTGTTCCCCTCAGCTGTTTCCAGGGCTGTCAAACAGCGCTGGCTGGCTCTCCTGATGGATTAGGCAGCGTAGCTGGAGAAGTTGAGGGCAGTTTGATGATGGCAGTGATTTCTCATGGGGCACTGGCGAGGAGCAGCTCATTTCTGTTTGGCTGCTGTCTGTCCCTGCGGTGCTCAGCCTCCTTCCAGCGCCCCAGGCCAAGAGGGACACAGCCAGTTGGTTCCAGCCTGCCCACCCATCCTCGATGCACTCATTTCTGGGAGAGAACCAGACTTGATAGGGCACAGGGCTGGAAAAGGGGTTTTGGAGCAATGGGTTAGGCTGGAGAAGCACGGTGCTAACACCGATCACTTGACACTGCACACCCGTAACCCAAGCCAGGCTGCGGCGCTGTAACAGGACACGAGGCACTATCACAAAGAGAAGAGCCACTTCCTGCCTGGCGTGGCCCTGGACAGGGATCATCTCCCTGGGGAGCCACAGGCAGAGGCTGCACTGGCACCAGCATCACCCCTGAGCCACGGGCAGCTGCTTGGCGCTGGCCAGGCAGAACACACCAATGGAGAAGGAGTAAACTACGTTTAATGGTCATGAACCAACTCCTGGGGGTCTCCACAGATCTCCCTTGTATCCCAATGGGGCTTCCAGCCCAGCCACATGGAGGGGTCTCTGAGATGAGACCCGCCAGCCCTGAGCACAGTGCCCAGTCTGTAATTCCCTGCTGCTGGCTCTGCCACACCCTGCTCAAACCATGAGCTTTTTCACAATTCCAGCTGGAGGCCACACGGCTGTCACACCATTACTGACAGGAGCACAGAGGGACTGTTCCTTCCCCACAACCTTTAGGAGAGGATGTGTGCAGGATTTAACACACACTGGTATTGTCTGCAAGAGACAACCCTGGCAGGAGCGGTGGCTAAACCCGAGCCTGCTCAGCTGCACTGCTGGGTCAAGAGGACCGTGTCCATACCTAAATCCACAGGGATTTGGGCAACATCTGAACAGTGACACTCACTGTCATGTCTTTAAAGGCTTCATCATACTGGAGAAAAAGCCTGAGGTTCAGCAGAGGTCCAGCCTCCTTGCCCAGACCATTAATTGCTCATCTCCTCTGCTGCCAGTCCTGAATAACTCCCTTGTCCTCCCCCACTGCTCCCTCGGTGCCATTCCAGCACCCTTTTCCACATCCCCTTTCCCACCCAAGATTCCAGCTTCAGATTACCCGGCTCCCCTTGGCACTCTGTGTGTGGGTGACCCGTTTATTCAATGCCTTGGACATTTAATACACCAACTGCAAACAGGGCTGGAAGAAAAACTGGAAGCCAACAATCCTGTTGGTTCCTGCAGATCAAACCCCAGTGGTGGGTGAGACAGGGAACACATTGGCTCAGTTCAGCCCTGACTGGAGCTACTGGGAGGAGCAGACACTGCTCCAGGTGCTGCTGGCCGAGAGTTTGGGAAGGCAGTTAGTGACAGGGATGCTGTGGAGAGGGATCTCCCACCTCTAATGCCACTCGGCATCTACAGTGACCCTTTTTCTTTGCCACCTTGAAACTGCTGAGCACAAGTTCTCTCCTTGCATGGAGTAACTGCTCAGAGCTCACACAGAGGAACCTTTTCCTAAATGGAAATGGGGTTTTGGATATGCCCAAGTAGCTTGGGAGCTAAAGCTGTGGTAGTTCATAAAAATAACAACAAAAAAACAAGGGGGAACTTTTCATTACAAATTTTTTTCAAGACTCAAATAAAGCGAATTAATTAAATCAGGATTCCCCCAATCTTACTAACTATGTTCTGACATTCAAAAATGTCATTACCAGCTACAGGAAGTTGAGAAAACACCACTTTGGGTTTTTTGGCGAAAAATAATTTGCAGGTTTCTTCCAGGTCTGGTTGTAAAGGCGAAAGGGAACATCTCTACCAGTGAGCTGCAACTCCTCAATGCCCTGATTATCCTGCTCCAAGCAGCCCGGTGGACACCGTGCCGCCAGACATACTGGACACAAACACACACTGTTCCTCCATGTACTCAGTCCTTGCACAACCCAGGAGCTGCGCCAGGTTTTTATTTGCTTTCCTAGAGTGGGTTGTGTCTTCAGCTAATAAACCAGGAATGTGAGCACTTGGGGCTGAGCTGTGGCAAATATGAAGTGTGCCAAGCAGGAATTCAGCCGTGTGACACCCAGAGCAGCTGCTCCCTGCTGCCACAGCCCATTCACACCTCAGTGAGAGCTGTTCATTCACTCCAAGAGCTTCCAGAGCCATCCGCACACACCAGCCGTGAGTGAGAGCTGGCCAGGCAGACATTCCCAGTGCCACAGGCGCTGGTACAGACCAGTTCCAGCACGTCAGCAAGTACCATGGATCTAACAGCAAACCCAGGGAGCTTGATGCTCCCTAATCTGCAAAGATATCCCAAAATGGAGGTCTTCCTGTGCTGGCCATAGAGAACAAGGAAGGAGCAAGGTAGGACCTGCAGATTCTCCCCTGTCGGGAGCTCAGGCACAGCAGGTCTGTGCAAGGCCCAAAACCAGATCCTTGATTAGCCACGGGTAACCTGGAGCATCCCATCCTCCTACCTGGCGAGGAAGCTGGAACCTGGCAGATGCTGAGTTCAACTGCCACATCTGGCCCCATGCAGGGATCCTGGAATGGAGGTTATTCCATACTGCTGCTCTGTAAGCCAGCCTGGCAGGTTTCTGTGGCTGCCATGAGCACACAGAGCATTTGCTGCCCCATTTCTCCTTGGGAGGCTGGTCCTGATCTGCCATTTGGCACAGAGCAGCTCACACTGCGCTGGCAGGTTCCTATAAACAGCATGTGCACTGCTAGATAACATATAGATAATGTGAAGATTATATAAGGAACTGGCAAGCTCCAGAAGGCACCGCCAGGACTTCCCTTAGGCTGCTGTAATGGATGTGGAGGCTGGGGAGGTCGGCAGTGTGATTCAGGGAATGGAGGAGAGATCCTTGGTATGGCACTGGCAAGGAAAACAAATCCAATACCTCTCATTCCTCACAGACTGCTCCGTACTTGTCTGTACATCCCCCCGTCTTCTGCTGTGCCTTCTGCCCAGCAACAGCTGGAAACAAATGGGGGGAGGGACAGGGAGGATCAGGTAGTTTCCTGTGGGATCTTGTGTGGGGAAACTAATTAATCAGAGAATGATATGCACAGAGGCGGGGCAGGGGCCCACTGTCACATTGTACTGGGGTGCTGTGCCCCTCTGGCTTGGCAGAAGCCGTGCATGGAGAAAGACAAGCCTGCTCTTGCCGTCCTTGGCACTGTTCCAACATTCCCAGAGATCTTAACCAATTATCCCAGCTCTAAGCTGGCAGTTTTATCCCGCTAGTTGATCTCCTGTGCTCACTGAACGGAGCGTTCACAGCCACGTCCCAGCTCCCTGCAAAATAAGGTTTTGCATGGAAATGGGGAGGGAACTTGGCACTAAAGACATGCTTTGGCTTCCTGGACCAAGCTGATAACCCCAGCCCTCCAGGATGTGCATCGATACTGCTTTTTTTTCCTCATTTAGTGCTCTCTTTCATCCCTTCTGCTCCTTAACATAAAGCCGAACAGGACTCTTTCCCTGCCAGCCAAGATTTTAGTATCATCACTGGGATTTCAGCCCAGCACTGTTTTGAGCCCTCAGGTACCACCTTGTACCTCCGCAGTGGTCTCAGCTCTTCCCATTTCCTCACTGGTGCCAGTGGTAAACACCATTCCTACAGCACTGTTTAGCTGTAAGGTAACAGTGGTAGATAACATACATTGCACGCCTCTGGGTGAGAGGCAAGATTAAAGCTACCTGGTTAGGAGAGAACTGAAGTGAATTCTGTTAAAGAACCATTTATAGGGCTTTTTCCCCTCAAAGGATTGTCTTAGGGATCACTGGGCCAGACCCTGAGAGGCAAGAGATTAGACAGTTTACCAGAAGTTGCGCATGCCCCACGTGTTATCCATGCTCAAGGCATTCAAAGGTTTCTGGATTCCCCATCCCATTCATACAGCAAGTGTCTGGGATCAGCACGACTGCTCCTCAGGCCACAGGGGATCACAACAGCACCTGCCAGGATACCCATGCTATGAGCTGGGTTTTTTCCTTGCCAGAGACAAAAAGGACAGGACAAAGCTGTATTGTTTTCCCATCTCTTTGGTTCTCTTGGCAGACAAAAGGGAAAAAGGACAGTGGTGGTCACTGTGTGCTCATGCCAGTTTTATCACCTCTGGATGTTTGCTGCACCAGTGCCACAGCCCTGGAGCTCTCCCTGCCCTTTGCATGTGTTATATCCAGAGTCCTCCACTGCCACAGACTCTGAAGGTCACAGCAGGAGATAAACAGAGATGCAGATGGGTGTCTGAGCTAATTTGGGGAAATCATCACTGTATTCCTGCAGTGCTCATCTATCACATGGGGATTATGCAAATTCTCCACATCCTGGGGCCAGGTTAGGGGTCAGATAACACCTGAAGGTGCCGAGGTCCTGTTGCAGGATGCTGTAGAAATGCCAAGTGTCCTGATGTGAGGTGTCAGATGAAGCCAGAGGAAATGAGCTGCTGCTGCTGCTGCTAACAGGCCAGCATGCACTCATACAAAATTCAGCAGGTCAGGGACAAGGCTGTGCAGAAGGGCAGGGTGGAGCCACACAGGACAGCTGACCTGCCTTCTGAGGTATATGGCTGGCCAAGGGAGTTCACCTGGGCAAAGGAAAGGATCCCCCTTGATCCAGGAGTCAAACAGCCACAGATCTTGCTCTAAGCATCATTCACAGAATGCCAGAATGGTTTGGGTTGGAAGGGACCTTAAAGCCCATCTCATTCCATCCCCTGCCACAGACAGGGACACCTTCCACTATCCCAGGTTACTCCAAGTCCAGTCCAGCCTGGCCTTGGACACTACCAGGGAGGGGCAGCCACAGCTGCTCTGGGCAACCTGTTCCAGGGCCTCACCACCCTTACAGGGAAGAATTTCTTCCTAAAAGCATTTTGGGATCAGCCCAGCCAGAGCCAGATTTAATCAAAGACAAATAATGATGCATCTTGGAAAGCCCTGCAGTGTTTCACCACATTGCTTTGAGTATATAAACCAAACATCACTCTTTTTCTTTAAAGCACCCACACTCCTTGGATACATGTGGCCCAAACCTGACTCTTCTGTGATCTGCAGTCTGGATCTTTAATTCTTCCTGTGTTTAAATCAAAACTAAGCGCTAGGAAAGAAGGAGATTTCGGTGTTTTGACACCCCGCTGTCCCCAGAAAGCCTGTCTGGTTCCAGACCTCGTGGTCTTCTTTGCAGATGCCAGCAGGAAACACAAAAATAAAAGTTTCCATGGGTGTGGGGGCCAGGTAGAAGCCAAGGAGACAGAAGGGATTTCAGAACATGCAGAAACACCCCATTTCTTGCCCTGGGCAGCTTCTGGGACATCACTTGGATGACATCGGGAGACAAAATAGAGGCACTTTGTTCTAGTTCTGTGACTCCTGGAGGTAATGCAGAAATTCCCCCTGGGAAAAATCAACAGAGGGAGGGGAAACATCTGCGTTTCTCCCTGTCCCAGGGCTTGCTGCTGTCTGAACAAGGCTATAAAGGGCTAAAGGGGCCTTTGCTCTCTTGCACTCATGGAGTGCAGGCAATGGGAAGCTGGGCTATGCAGAGTTCTGAGGTTTTGATCAGTCCCTAAAACTTCTCCAAATATTTTCTCAGCGGTGATGCTGAGATCTCCCCTGACTGTGACACGTGCAGCTTCTTTGAGCTTGGAGGATGGGGAAAAGGCATTGGAGGGGATCCCAGAGGGTCTGAGGGCAACCAGCTGTCGCCCTGACCACTGATACAGCTCCATGGGCTGTTTTCCTAATAGGAACACAGACCTGTGCTAGCCTCCCACTGGAAACCTCATCCCCCTGCTATTCCTTCCTTCCCTCAGGGACTACCAGTTCCCAACACAACTCCGCACCCTTCCTCTCAGGGCTGGAGACACTTGCCTGTCCGAATGTAAACTCCCTTTGTTTCCAGGCCACCCACTTCAGCCTTTTCCACTCCCTTTGGAAAAGGAGGAGATGGGATGTCTTAAAACCCAAATCTGTCTCCATCCCACATGAATGCGGTGTTCTCATTTCCATCAGTGTCATCTATTTACACAAGAAATGCTCAGGGAGGAAATTGAGGTTACTGAGAGGAAAAAAGTGCCTCACATCAGCCCCGAATCCCTGCGGGATGCACTGCCTGTGCCCTACCCCAGACCTTGCCCCATATTTCAAGTAGGATAGACTGCAATTAAAGCCCCCAGCAACCAGAAAGTGCCACTGAGCCTTTCCTGCCAGCCTGAGGTGGGAAGGGGCTGTGCTGCAATGTTAATTTGTTCATTCAAGGTCGCTCTGGAATGGCTGAGCAGGGAGCTGGGCTGGGTGTCTGAGGTCTTTCCCCTGAACCATCCTCACTCCACCTCTGAGCTGGTGCTGGTGGTGTATGAGACACAGGCTCAGAGCCCTGCAGTCTCCATTAATGCCTCTGACAATGTTCCCACCAATAAATCAATAAATCATTTCTACTGGGCAACAGCCACCATTCCAGGGCTGTCAGCAGTCAGGTGCAGAGGCAAAACACTGCCGTGTTTTCAGCCACAGGCGCAGAGCTACAAGGTATGAAGTACTCGTGTGTCCTGCCAGGCTGATGGTGCAGCCTAAAGAGTGTTAGAATAAGTGTTAAAAAGCTTTAGAAATCGGCTTGAATCAGCTTCTACCCACCCTTGCCAGGCTCCAAACAAGAGCAGCGGCATCTTTCCACGATCCTTATCTCTGGAATATCTCCGGGTGCTCAGTATGCTCCCCAAGCCGTGGGCAGGATTGTGCTCAGCCCTGTGCACCAAGAGGAGCTCGATTTAAAAGCTCTTGGCTGGCCAAGGAGGAAGGTGAAATCCCCAAGGCAAATCTCAAGGAAAGGCAATGCTTGTTCTGGAGAGACACCTGCTGGTAATGCCCATGGAGCCCAAGCTGGAAAGCTCAGAGACCACGAGAAAGACTCGGAGTTGTAATTCTCAGATCCAAAGAAAAACAACCAATGCTTGTTTTCTTGTTTCTTACAGAACAAAGGAAAAAATACTCCAACTCCAACGTCATCATGCACGAGACTTCCCAGTACCACGTCCAGGTGAGCACACACATGCAATGGAGTGCTAAGGGGCTGAGAGGCCAAGGTCAGTGATAGGTGCCAGTAGTGCAGTGTGTTCTGTGTGTCCTGGACCTTCAGGAGGCCAAGGTGGAGTTGGGAACCTCCCTACCAATAAAGTCCCAAGTCACTGAGTAAAGGAGAATGGGGGAAAAAAGATTTAAATAAACAAGGGGAACCCTGTACAAGGAGAGAGGAAATGGAGAAGCTGTGGTCCTCTCCCTCCTCTGTGTCTGAAGGAGACCAGGAAATGTTGTCCCTCCTCTCACCCTGTGTTTCAAACCCTTCTGATCAGTATAGACAGGTAAAAAGCAGAGCTCCCATGGTGGTCACCAGAACTCAGCTTTCCAAACAACAGAGACCACAT
The DNA here is from genome assembly GCF_009650955.1 of Corvus moneduloides. Lineage (NCBI taxonomy): Eukaryota > Metazoa > Chordata > Aves > Passeriformes > Corvidae > Corvus > Corvus moneduloides. The sequence goes on from NC_045481.1 coordinate 63,770,285, forward strand.
GGACTATCAGCTTTCAGCTCTCCCCAGCTACTGTGTCCTCTCTGGTAACACAAACCCCTTCACACAAGACAGGCAATAAGCCAAATCCATCTCCCACTGCCACAGACACCCACCCCAAAAAGAGGAGCCAGCCTGGCCATCCCGGCCATCCTGAGCTCAGCGATTCCTGTAGCGCAACTCGCTGGTGCAGAACTCCATGGAGGAGGTGGGGCCATTCATCACCGAAAACGGAGGGAGGCAAGACAGGAAAACACTTCCTGAGGTTCATATTTAGGAGATGGGGCCCCTTAAAAGTCTAAATTCAGACTTGTAAAATGCCTGTTTGGAAAGAGGTCCTGGTTTCCATCAGAGAAACCAACTCCGTGGCTCAGAAGTCACTCATGGATGCAGAGAAGGGACCTTAAATGGTGACATGTAAATGAATTCTTCATTAGTTATGCCATAAGCCGCCTGTTTGTGAGTCTCTCCCCTGAACTTTGACCAAGGCAAACAGGACTGCGGTGGCATGCAGTGAGATAGAATGCGGTTTCCTCGCGGGAAGCATTTTACACCCTTTGAAGTAATCTGATCAAAGTTTAATGGTGGATGGACTCATTGCCCGTTCTAGTAAAAGCTGCTGTATTTGAATATCCATGTGGGTGAAAAGGGGTTTTAAGGGATAAAACAAAGACAGCAGCAAGCTTCTCCCTCTCAATCCACCCATATCTATGGAAAATGGAAAGCAGAAAAATATTTTAATGACTGAGTCAGACAAGTAGCTTCCCCTCCATGAAAACTAACTGAACAATAAACAGCAAAGGAATTTATGAAGCTTGTAAAGGTGGTGGATAAAATAATAGCAGAGATAAAAATGCCTGTCATTTTGAGTAAACCCATTCTCCTCACTGCTCTGAAAGCAGAGGGCTTGTCACCTCTGCACAGATAAGACTGACTTGGCAAATACCTTCCCATGCGCTATTTTACAATTACAGTAACATACACCCAGCATGTTTTTCATTCGTGATTGCATTGCTAATCTCAGCTTTCGGCTCACACACCTGCCTGGAGTTTTATTTAGATAGTGCCTCACCCCATACCTTTGCTTGACGAACACAGGAATGGGCCTTGCACTCTGAAGTGTTTGCCCTCTTCTCTGCTCCTTCCTCCCGTCTTTGGGAATCATCTAAGAGCAAATGGGACACCACAAACCCTATCCACCCCTAATGCCCAAGAGCACGTTTCAAGACTTTCTGCCAGTGAGGTGCACCAGTGCTTTAAATCTGAGGCTTTCCCTGCATCCACCTTGTGTGGAGCCAACTGCAACAACAGTTCTTGCCTGTGCTTCCTCACAACCGCCCAAGACTGTGTGCTCTGAGTGCACACATCCCTCTCGGGTCCACCTGGTCTGTGTCAGACCCCGAGATCCACAGCTTCTCCAAGGTTCCAGTTCCCATGGCAGGACACGCTGGAGCAGCATCAGCTTTTGCTGCCTCCTAATCTGCTTCCCACTTAGCATTTACCTGGGCTTTTACAGGGAGAAAGGAATTCTTTCTCAGCAGCTCTCTCATCCTCCTCCATGGCCCACTGACACACATGTCGACTGTGGACACAACCCACCGGGTTACTGAATCAGCTCATGAGTACATCAGCACCAGAAAGAAGCTACCTGATCCCTTACTTCTCCTAGGAGAAGGCAGGAAGATATGGTATCAAAGGGAGAAAAGCCAGGCAAAACTCATCCCCTTACAACAAATTTCCTATCCATTTAGGACTTGCTTTAAAACACCCCCCGGTTTTCCAGCTCTTGCTTTGAAACCAGACTACAGGATGTCTGCATCAGAGAGAAGCAGGCATTCCACTGCTGCCCTCCCCACAAACTCTGAACGCCCAGCAGGACAATTTGGGGTGGCCACACTGCTGTCCCTGGCCCCCCAGGGCAGCTCTGCCTGCAGCACCTGGGTGTCCCTGCTCCAAGGCTTAATCTGCTCCTGGTTCTCCAGCTTAGCCACCGCTGCTGAAGCGCCTGTTCTGTACCCTACTGAGCAAGGAAACCAGGATGAGAGGGTCATGCTGGTGGACAGGCCTTCAATATTCCAGGGACAAGAGAAAAAGCTGGGATCTGGCCCAATAAGCCTCCAAGGGCTCCAGGCCCTTGGACTGCACAGATGCCTTGGTCAGGCCTGAAACTTATCCATCCAAAAACCTCCTGCCTTTCTCTCCTGGAAAAGTTGGTAAAGACAGGGAAAAGCTTCAGCTGCTTTTTGCCAGTCAGGCACGTTCCCCTTCCCATCTCACCGGGAACACAGCTGGGCAACAAAAGGAACAAGATGAAAGAGGACCATCTCCTTTTCCCTCCTGATTTTTTTCCTTCCCTGTTGTCACCTGAACATGTGGCCTGGCTGTGCTGCCACTGGCACAGGGATAACAGCTGGGCAGACAGCCCGGCTGCTCTGAGTCGCAGCTTTTCTTGCTTTGCAGTCCCCTCTGCTGGCAGACACAGCAGGTTCTTCCATCCGCAGGGAGCAGCACTTACTCACCTGAATTTTTGGAGTGGCCTTCACCCACTGCTGGTGAGCATACATTTGGATGCGACACACCTCTCCTTTCCACAGCTGCCTCCCTGCCCAGCATTCCCTTCCCATGGAGGCCCACCCAGGAGCAGACCAAAGCTGCAAGTGCTGCCCCATTACACAAACTCTGGTCATGCAGGTGCCAAGTGCAAGGCCTGAATCACCACATGCTTCAGTATGTAGCTGGAGCAGGGATGGGAAAGCAGCTTGGATGGTTACGCTGTAGCTGAGCTGCTCCTGGCCCGAGTGCACACACGGGACAGCAAAGGAGGGGAGAACAACATGGAAGCCTGGCTGATGGGAGAAGAGTATGGGCTGGGTTTATAGGACAGGTGGAGGGAGGTACAAAAACCAGGATAACCAAGCAAAGCCACCGGGCAGGACAGAGGCAAGCAGCAAAAAATCCTTTCTTACAGTCAGCAACACCCATTTTCACTACCGTGAGGACTGAGCTGGGTATTTTTGGGGGGAAGGTAACCCCAGCCCTAAGGGGGGCTTAAAGGGCTGATGTAGAGTGAGCTGCCAGGTTTGGAGCTCCAGCAGGCTTTGCAGCATAGAAGCTCTCCAGAGTTGCTGTTCCCAAAGCACGGGACCCCACACATTACATGGATCCCACTTGGCACAGAGCACCAACACTTGCCCATGGCTTCTGTGAGCACTTTGCCTGGCACAAATCCCACACAAGCAGCTTTGCTACACAAGACAAGCAAAACACAAGTGCTTTTATAGCTTGGCAAGCAAAGTGTAACTTTCACAGTCTGACTTCCAAGCCAGGTTCAGAGGGGCCCAGGGAGTAACTCGTGTGTGTGAGGCATTTGCCCTGCTGGACGGGGATCAGAGCTGCTGGAATTGATGAGAGTAATATGCAGATGGTGAAACTGGTTATGAGAACCCATTATGAAACCCAAATCTTTCACTGCCATGGCCAGGCTGGTACCGACAACCAGAATTGTTTTGTGCAGCACCTCCTTCACGCCTGAGCTCTGAGGAACTACAAACAATAATTGTAGCCTCTAGAGATGCTTTCACCACTGATTTACACCCCTCAACAAACATTTTCCACCTGTTTTTATCTCCTCTCTCTCCTCAACTTCAGCACTTGGCCACCTTCATCATGGACAAGAGCGAGTCCATCACGACAGTGGATGATGCAATCCGGAAACTCATCCTGCTCAACTCCAAAGAGAAGATCTGGACACAAGAGATGCTGCTGCAAGTGAACGACAAGTCCATCCGGCTGCTGGACTGTGAAACACAGGTACCAAAGCCCTGTGGGACTGACCCCAGACTGAAGTGTGGGGTGCAGTGAGTACCCTTCCCATTCTGCCTGGGAGAGGGCAAGTTCTAAGGAACACAAACAAGGGTGAATCACTACCAAAATACTCTCCTGGATTAGAGTCAGCCCTGCAGTATGGGAGCAGGATGTTTTTAGCAATGACAAACTACGGAATATGAGCCCATGGATCCCAGGAGTTCCTGCACAGGACCATTCCCCCTCAGTCTAATAGTTCCCCATTGCCTGACACCTTCCCCCTTCTCTTGCAGGAGGAGCTGGAGGACTTCCCCCTGCCGACAGTGCAGCACTGTCAGACAGTGCTCAATCAGATGCGCTACTCCTCCATCCTCCTGCTCGTGTGTCAGGATTCCGAGCAGCACAAACCTGACATCCACTTCTTCAACTGTGACGAGGTGGAGGTGAGCAAAGCCTTCCTGCTTGGTGTGAAACAGAATAAAACATATTTCTTGCTGTCTGCCCTTTCCCCCTTCCTCCAATCCTTCCTAAAGCCAAGCCCTTAAAAACATTCCTGTTTTATCCTTGAGGCTGAGATGGTTCATGAGGACATAGAAAGTGCCCTGGCAGACCACAAGCACGGGAAGAAGATACGGCCACAGACACTCAAGTAAGTAGTGCGGGATACAGCTGGGAGTAACAACAATAAACCCCTGCTTCCAGTGGTTTAGTCACGCTCCAGTCTCTTGGAAACGGGATCCACAGCCACTGATGGGGTTGGTCTGTGCCACTTTCCTTGCAGGGCAAACCAGGAAAAGATCAAGCAGAGACAATCCATCCTCCCCCCACCTCAAGGACCAGCTCCCATCCCGATCCAGCACGACATGAGAGGCTCAGCGATGAACAGGAACAGGGTGGCACCTCCTTCCCAGCATGATCCAGGTACCGGGAACACTCATGAAGTCTGTCCTGGGGACGGGAGACTAATTAATCCAGACAGCCAACCTTCCTGAAGTGATCTGTGATGAGAATAAGTGTTGTACCCACTGGGCAGCTTCTGCTCTGCTCAACAAAGAAAAGCTCCCAGAAACTCCTTGTAACAACACCTGTATTTGGGGGATAGAGAAATTCCCAAAAAAGCAAAAGCCCCTCGTAAGCCATCACATGAAATTTGAACCAGGCACTGGTGATCTTAAAAGGTACAGACAAGACATTTGGTCAGAAAGACAAATTCCTGGCTCTGCTGACTTCACAGGAGCCAAGATTTCACCCTCTAAAATCAACTGTTTTTCATGAATTCTTGTAAAGTCGAGTGTGGAAATGCAGGTCTGAACTCATCCCTCTTATGCACTCATCTAAAGACTGATTCCAAAACCATCCTGACTTCACCCCGTTTGAGTTGGCTTGGAAAAACTTGATATTTTCCTTTGGAGAAAGAAGTAACAGAAGTAAGTTCCTAGGAACAGAAACAAGCTCTTTCTCTGACAAAAAATCAATCTGATGAACAAACTGTAAGCATTTTTCACCCCTGCCTATCATACCACCTTCTCTTAGCATTCATTCTAATTTCAAGGAAAACATGTAATAGGATACTGTAACACATCCAAAACACTCCTTTCCTGGGATGGCATCTGAAGCCGATCAACTGCTCTGGCTGCTGAACGGAGAACTTATTTCAGGTCCAGTTCTGCATCATAAAAGGAATATCTCTATTTCTGAGCTGGACCATGAACAACTATCTCTATTCTGATGAAAAGCAGCCACTGTTACCTCTGCCCTTCACAGAGTGCTCACACCAGCAGAGCTGGGAGTTCCCCCCGGCAGGATTTCTGGCTCTCAGTGCATAGAGCCTGGCAGGAGAGCAGATGACAGGAGAAAGCCTTGAGCGATGCCTGTTTGCTGAGGTCCCTTCTCCATGAAATGCCTTCCCGCTTTTCCTTCCTTGTCATGGTCCTTTGCCAAAACACGGTCCCCAGTTCTCCCACTTGGCAGATCCTGCTCTGCCGGCCCTTTCCAAGCCCTTGCCTTGAACTGGCGCCATTTTCTTTGCACGAGGGGCCACCCCAGAGATTGCTCCCGCTGGAATATCCCCCCCACACTGGGTGTGTGGCTTTTGGAAACCAGGAGGTGCCTCCGGCTTGGGTTTTTTCCAGGATGATTGGAATTTAGCACCTATTACAAACATTATTCCTAAGGTCCTCTCACAACCCAGAACAAACACCCAAGCTGGGAATTACCATCCCATGGATCCCTGCCTTTCGTGGAGCCTATTTCCAGCCTCTGATAGTTACTCTATTTTTCTCTCCCTTGGCTGCAGACTATGAACGACGAAGCTCTGGCTCTCACGACCATGAGGAATCCCGAGCCATGTTAGCACAGAAGATTGAAAAGGAAACGGTGGGTGACAAGGACACTGCACAGCCCATTTGCAGGAGCAGAGGCAGGGAGCAAGGGGCTCCTCCGTGAGCAGACATTTAATGCATCATCTGGGCATTTTTCCAATTGATACCTGCTGTGCATAAAGATAAGGTGGCCAAAAGCAAATCTCCATCACCGGGTCAGTGACAATGTCCTCTGACCTGAGGCAGCTCTGCTGATTCCAGCTCTGCTCCTCCCCATCCTGTTAAAACTTGGGTTATTTTCCAGCCGCCCATCAGTAGGGATCACCTGTTACATTGGTAAGGGCAGCACACAGTCAGGCCCAGCAGCTCTGTCCTTGCAAAGGGATGCATTCAGCTCCATTTGATGCCTGGATTGCCCACTCCTGTGCATTCTCCTGGGAAATGCAGCAGGCCCTGGGATTTGGGCTCGCAGCCATGCACAGCCCGGGCTCACTTTCACCTCGGTCCTTTGGGTATCTGTCCTCACAGCAAATCCTGAACTGCACCCTGGATGACATCGAAGTGTTTGTCGCCCGGCTCCAGAAGGCTGCAGAGGCATTCCGACAGCTCAACCAAAGGAAGAAAGGGAAGAAGAACAAGAAGAAAGGGCCAGCAGGTGCAGTGCAGCAGCCGGAACAAATGGGGAGCACGGGGGGGCATGGATGAAGGTGGGGGGGACACCTCAGCTGCCAGCCCAGCAAGGCCAGATCGATGCCGTGGCACAGCCACGGATCCAGGCACACCAGTTTGGGAGGTGCCGCTGCTCTGTGGGGACCTCTGGTAGATCACATGGAGCCTCTGGCACACAGAGGGAGTTTGCCTTTCCCTGAACCCCTGATTTTCAGTAGTTCTGGTCTCAACACCCATTTCTGCTGTGCCTTCTGCATGGCAGGCAGATGGAACCATCCCAAAGGTGTCCTAATTAACGTGCCCCTTCTCCTGGCAGAGGGAATGCTGACCCTCCGAGCAAGACCCCCCAGTGAGGCCGAGTTCATCGACTGCTTCCAGAAAACCAAACTGGCTTTTAACCTCTTGGTAAGACACGGAGGAATTTCCATCCCATGCAGGGACAGCAGGGCTTTCCCCCATGTATCCCAGCAGTGAGTGTTTAGAGTGAATTTTGAACGGAAAACACTGCCAAGGGACAAAGGTGTGAATTCCAGGTTCTTCAGAACCCAGGACAAACATTGTGTCAGGCTTGTGCAGGTTTTCTGGGCCAAGCTGTTAAACCAAAACTTGAAGCATCAAGACCAGGATGGGACAGACCAGCCAGAGGGTTGCAACGCCTGGATCTTTTCTGATCCAGGCCTGGGAAGTCTCTGGTTGACAGTAACTGAAGTCCCCCATTGCTCCGATAGTCCTGGCTCCTCTCTTTCTCCCCTGTCAGACCCTCTGGATTAAGGAGGGGATGAAAAGGAGGAGCATAAAGATGTTCCCAGTGTTGCCAGCTCTGCTCAGTGAAACACTAGAGGCCAAGAGGGTAACGAGGCAGCAGGAATTCTGTCAGTTGTGACCAAACTTGTCCAGCGAACACATCCTACAAGCTCCTTCCTGGGCAGTTATTAATAAGGAAAACCAAGAGACTGTAAACAACCTTAAAGCAGGATACCAAGCTCCAGCCTTTTCTTTGAGAAGCAAATATGGCTAATTTGTGCCTGCTCAGGATCAGAGGGAGCAGCTGATCTCCTGGCAAGAGCCCAGGGTGGAGCACGGAGCAGAGCTGGGACACTGTGGCTGGGGTCCTGCCACGTTCCTCACCATGGGGCTGCCGAGTCCCTGGGAAGTGCCCGTTCATTGGGTCACCCTGCTGCCAGCAGTTGGTTCCCACTTCCCACTCCACATTAATGTTTCACCTCCGGCATTTCAAATGCTTTGCATTTCGGTAGGAGCAGGGAGCCTGTCTCCCATGGCAACAGTGCCAGGAGTCCAGGACAGGAGAAGGAGCTGAATGGGAGCACAAACTGGAGAGGTTTCTCACCACAGCTCAGCTGATTGCTGTTACTGAAACCCAGTTCTTGCAGTAAATTAATCCCAAGTGTTTGCTCCTCCATTCTGCCACAGCTCACCTCAAATACCACTGGATTTGGAGCCTTTCAGTGGCCAGGGCAGCTCCGGGTGCCACAGGCAAGACCTTGGTGGAGACTTTCCCTTGTCAGCAGTTTGCCAGGGGACCCTCAGAACACCTATCCTGTTGTTTTCATCCATGGAACTAGTGGGATTCTCAACCCTGCAAGAGGCAGAAGCACCAATAATCCTGGCCCTTCCTCACTAGGACTTTCAAAATAAGCCAAGGTCTTCTGTGTCTGTTCAAATTAGCTTTAAAGGCACTGATTTAACAGAGAGGGTATTCCCCCCCTCCTGAAATTCATTGGGAATTAGAAATGGACACAAAATAAAAATGAATGATTCCTACTCCTCCATCCCTTACTCTTCTCATCAGTCCACAACACTCGCCCCATGTGACAGAAAAGAGAAGGCACACTCAGGTTAGGGTTAAACTGTGTTTACGTTCTCTTTTCAGGCCAAACTAAGGAAGCACATCCAAAACCCCCGTGCTTCGGAGTTGGTGCATTTCCTCTTCGGGCCGCTGGAACTGGTAAATCTTATTCCCAGGTCTCACTGGGAACTCCTTTTATTTCTAGTTCACACTTACAAGTAGATAGATTGTGCAACAGGGTTGGAAAACTGCTCACACCTGGCCACAGCTTTCTCAGGAACTTCCAGAAGCGATGCCGGTTGTTCCTGGCCTCTGATCCAGTTTGAAGCTTGAAGTAAATACAGGAACCCCAGCAAATATGAATCCTTCCACCGGGTCAATAAGGCATTACTGTGAACAAAAGGGGCAGCCAGCTGGAGTCCCCACTGGGAATCTGTCTGGTCTCACCTTCAGGCAAATACGGCTCAGTATTTGCACTGAAAATGCTTGGAAGCAGAAATCCCAACTTGGAAAAGGAGCCACAAAGGAATAGCAAGATACTTTCCATTTTTTGAAGTGTCAGCTTCTGACACTTCACTTGTCTGTAACAACAGCTCATTTGTAGATCAGCTCTTCCTTTGACTCCAATCCAAAAAAATCTCATGTTCCCTTGAACTGTCCAGTCTCCTTCAAAGACTTAGGTTGATGTTTCTTGCAGTGACTGAGCTGATCCAAGGATCAGCTTTGTCTTCGATTCCTGCTCGTCTGTGTGTCCCTGGTTTGACATTTTGACCGTTTCCTGCAAGTTCTCTCCTCTTTGTGTGGTTTGTGTGTGACCCAGATCATCAACAGCTGCGGTGGCCCCGAGCTGGCCCGGTCTGTCCTCAGCCCACTGCTTTCTAAAGACGCCACCGATTTCCTGACAGGACACCTGACACCCAAAGAGATAAACCTCTGGGATTCCCTGGGGGAGACATGGACCAGATCCAGGTAAGGACAGAGCTGCCATCTCCCCAGGCTCCCCACGCAGACGGGATGCTTGGATTCCCTGATGCTCCTGCTTCTTCTTTCAGGGGATGCCCTGAAAGACACATTCTTCGTGAATGTCACCTCATATTCCCACTTTCTGTCCTAGAGCCGAGTGGCCCCGAGACACGAACATCCCCACCTACATCCCCAAATTCCACAACGGCTGGGAAACGCCCACAGAAATCTTCCGTGGAGCTCCCTGGGAAATAGACATTGGACACTTGCAAGAGGAGGTTAGTCCTGTGTCCCTGTCTCTTCACTCTCCCTCCCCCTTTTCCGGAGAAATGGAGCTGCAGGGGTAGTGGTGGCGTGCAACAAGTAGTTGGCTCAAAACTCAGTTGGATCTGGTTGCCCCAGTTAAATACAGAAAGCAAATGAGGCTGGAAAAGGGCAGCAATAATGAGCCTCTCCCAATCCAAGGCAACAGCACCCTACAGCGTAACTGAGCTCCAGGGACACAGGCTTCCCTGGAGAACACCTTGACCAAAATCTGCCAGACCATGACTCATCTACCACTATCCCTCTCCTTTTCTCCAATCAGCTTTCCCCTTTCCTGGTAACACTGACTCCATGTCTGCCTTTCCAGCTCTCCTCACTCAAGCGTGGCCAGACGGCTGAGCAGACACAGGTCGGGGATGCCTTCAAACAGAACATCACTCCACATGGAAATAGGTAATGGATCCGCACGCCCGGAGCTTTGGCTCCCACCTCGGAACCTCATGAATGCACACGGACACGTACAGTGACACTGGGACGTTTGGGCATCCTGGAGACAACTCCCTGCCACTGTAAATAACCACCAAGGGAAGACAAAGATCAGCTGAGGGGTTATTCCCATAAGCACTGTCTGCTGTTTAACCCCCAGCAGCTCTGCAAGGAAAGGAATCGCAGGTGTTTTCCACCGCAGGAGGCAAAAATATTGACTGACTTCATCAGTCCATCCATAGGTCTGGTTTCCCAACATCAGCCCAGCAAAGTGACCTTAAGGATCAGGTGCCAAAGATGCTGCACTGCGCTTTGGCTCTCCATGTGTGTAGAGACGCTGGAATCATGGAATCACAAAAGGGATTGAGTGGGAAGGGACCTTAAAGGTTATCCCGTTCCAACCCCCTGCCATGGCCAGAGACACCTTTCACTATCCCAGGTTGCTTCAAGCTCTGTCCAGCCTGGCCTTGGACACTGCCAGGGATCCAGGGGCAGCCACAGCTTCTCTGGGCAACCTGTGCCAGGGCCTCAGCACCTTCACAGGGAAGGATTTCTTCCCAATATCCCATCTAAACCTACCCTCTGGCAGCGGGAAGCCATTCCTCCTTGTCCTTTCACTCCAGGCTCTTCAAGTCCCTCTCCAGCTCTCTTGGGGCACCTTTAGGCACTGGAAAGGGCTCTAAGGGCTCTCCAGAGCCTTCTCTTCTCCAGGCTGAACATTCCCAGCCCTCCCAGCCCGTCTGTGTAATGCTCTAGCTCTTGGAGCACTTCCTGGCCCTTCCTGGCCTCCTCTGGACTCCCTTGAGGATCTCTCCATCCATCCCAAAGTCACCCCAGCTTGCACAGACAGAAGCTGCCTACAGGAGGAATCTGCCCTAAGGGAAGGGCACACACAAACCTCACCCTGTTGGAAACACAGGGCCAGGGAAGAGCAGCCCGACCTCCCAGCGCTGCTGGAAAACATTTTAGCTGAGGAAGGAGCTTTGTTTCACTGGAGACAGCAGCTCTCCCTTGGCTTTAGACAAAACCAAAGGCAAACCCACTGATTAGGGGCTGAATAGAACAGTGTATTTCAGTCCTGCCCACCTCTCCCCCAGGGAACCGACAGGGCGCTGGGTTCAGACAACTCTTCTTAATGAGACAGAATTCTAGAAAATGGGGGAAAACCCATCCCCTTTCTTCAGAAGTCTTGGGAAGGTCACTTCCAAAGCCAGAACAAACAAGGCCACCCCTTTGCCTTCGGTTTTCCCCAAGGGAAAGATGGCTCTTCCACCTTCTAACAGCCCTGACACTCATTTCCCATCACCGGTTACTCCGCGGTACAAAACCTTCACCAAAGTACTTTTAGTTCAGAGTTTAGAAGCCCCATCTGCTTCCTTGTTTACATGAGCTCACACCTTGGAAACTGTCACATCTCGGAGCGCAACCAAACTCTTCCCAAACTCCACGCGAATCCTCTGCCGTGATTTGACACATCACTTTACAGGGATTTGACTCAAAGTTTTCAGCTGACCATCCACTTTGCTGATGCCAGTTCGAGTCTGGGAAAAAACCCTCAAGCCAGACTGGTTTTCCATGGTTTTCTGTTCTAATCTAAAGGATTTATAAGCTTTACTACAAGAGTTCAAATCCACAGGAAAGTACCTTAAATCAAATTATATCAGCAAAATAACTTTTTCTCATTCACCCCATCACTGATTCTGGTAGGAACATCAGGTGGTAGAGATGCAATGTAGAGCAGGGAAAGAATTAGGATAATTTCTCTTCTCCAATTCTGATTTTCTTGGCCTTGTTGTTGGATGGGCCTCCACTAAAACTCCAGTTTTTCTCTTCTGCAGGAATTTCGAGGCCCAGGGGGTGGCCGTGCCCAAGAGATTTGCCAAAATCCGCTACGATTTCACCGCGCGAAATGCCAATGAGCTCTCGGTGCTGAAGGATGAAATCCTGGAGGTACGTGACCGCTCCTGGAAAAGGTGTGTCCCCCAGGGGCAGGAGAGAGCTCGGGATAGCAACAAGCACCAACTCCATTTTCCCTGGTGGTATCTCAGCAGTGACACAAAGCTTTGCTCAAATCCAAAGCTGGAGCAGGCTGCCTGTGCTGTGTTGTGTCATTTCCTCAGCTCAAACACATCGGTCCCATTTTAACCACAGTGAGGAGGGAGGACAACAACTCGCTCTAGAGCCCTGCTCATCCCCCGCTGGCTCGGCTCCTTATTACCCCTTCCTCCTCCACGAGGATTTGTTTTCTCTGAAAAGCACCTTTCTCATAACCTTTCTCTTACTGCAGCACTGTTGGCAGCTGGACAAGGTGGGACGTGACTTGGGCTGACACTGATCTGTGACCTGAGGAAAAGGTTTCTCTGCAAAATGTAGCTTTTTATTTATTTAATTATTTATTTTAATGCAAAAAGACATCAGAAACTCAGTCATTGGGAAAAAAAGGTCTGGAGAAACAGGGACATTATGTAGGAACTATGAGTTCTTCAGCACGCAGAGGTGCTCTCCTGTTCATCCTTACGATAAATTCTGATGCTTTCCAGGAAAAGTTTCAGTCCTGGATTGCATCTGAGAGCAACAGATCTGATTAGAGCTCCTGGCCTCAGTGATTTCCTTCCAGTAACTTCACCTTTTGGATGGTCCAACCCTGCTATATCCTGGTTATTTATGCCTGAAATCCCATTTTCCCACTAGCAGATTTATTTTTGTCCCTCTCTCAGGTGTTGGAAGATAATAAGCAGTGGTGGTGGAAGTTGCTCAACCGGAGTGGGCAGGCCGGTTATGTTCCGTACAATATCCTGGATGTGGTGAAACTGGAAGAGCTCAAACAGGTCTGTCGTCAGGTAATACCTGACTGGTATCAGCTGCAGGGCACAATCTGCCTCTGGGAATAATGTTGTCATTAGACCTCCCTGGAGTTCTTAGGATACTATGCACAAATCAGGACAGACCCTCAGAAGTAGACAAAGCCAGGAGATTCCTGAGTCTCCTATGATAAAATTCACATTTTGCCACGATCGTCTTCCCAAATAAGGCCTATCCTTCCTATTTGTGCACCAGCCTCCTGCTTTCCATATTTTTCCATGTCAAGATTTATCTTGGGGGTTAAATTAAAGACGGACACTTCCCTCAGCCAGTTCAGTTCAGCACCAGGAACACGTTACTGGAGTGGAGGCAGATGGAAACACCATCTAAGTGAGAATTAACTGAATACTGCAACTTGCACTGCAGAAATGTGGAGCTGGAGTGTTCTAAACACCCAAGGGAAGCATGGAATTGCTTCCCCATTTTGGTATTGCAGCGTTTGGGCAAAGCCTAAGGGGGCCCAGCAGGCTTCTGGATAAATCCCTGCTAGTTTAATCAAAACGTCAAAAAACTTTCCAGTCCGCTCCAGGCCCTTGGCAGTGGTCCCGCTTCACATCCCAGCTACGGAGCAGTGACGCTCTGCCTTCCAATGAGATCGAACATGTTTGGCACATCTAGGAATTCCCTTGCGCAAACTTCAGACTTTGCTTTGGGTTCTTCATTCCCAGAAATTAACTTCTTCCATGCAGCTCCACCTGAGGTCTCCCCAGCCCCACATCAGCACAAGGAGAACACGGCAGTTTGTCCTTCCGTGGGTGTGAGGCAGAAAGCTTAAGAAAATTAAAAACTACCAAAAAAAATTCTTACTTTTTTTTTTCCCTTTCTAACCAGAGGTACAAAGGAGACCCGAGCCCCAGGGGCTATGGCCCATCCAGCCCAACCCACAAGCTGCCTGCCAGCTACGCCGGGGATAAGTGGGGCAGTGAGATGTTGTCGCGCTACTCCGCACAGGACGCCAAAGAACGTACGTGTGTGTCCCACTCTGGGCTCCCCTGGGTTTGGGCGCTCGGGGGACCAGACCTGCCCAAGGGGCTCCCCTGCACCTTTTACTGATCACAGCAATGGAGCAGCACTGTGTCTGGAGGCCATTCCAGGCAGGACAAGAGCCAAGAGAGCAGCCCTGGGGCTTGTGACACCTCCAGGGCTCTCGGGCGGCCCGGGCCGAGCAGGGCAATAAGTGATCACCCCATGCCTCCTTCCTCCAGTTCTAACTTCCTCCTCCTCCTCCCAAGGAGAGAGTTTCCTTTCTCTTTCAAAATGTTTAAGTGTGTCTAAGGAACAGCTCAGGTCAATCCCTTTCTCTCACTTCCTTTTGCTCATCTCCCGGCACACACACAGTGCCCGCCTGGCCGCTTCCTTCACGTGGTTCCACAGAATTCCCGGCCAAACAGGAGATCCGCATCACTCCCTCACCCTGCACACGCTGTGGGGCTCACAGAACAGGAGAGAGATCAGGGGCCCTGCTCACCTCACCCCTTATCCCACCCTGTCCACTCCTGGAAGCAGGAGCCCTTCTGGGACGACAGGAAGCCCCATAAGACAAGGACACAAATCTGTTCATATCACTGAGTTATTCTCCACAGTCTTCAGGAGTTTCATGGGGAAAGCGACACTGGATGAAGAGTCACTGGAGTTTTCACAGAATCACAGGATGCCCTGGGCTGGAAGGGACCTTCAAGCTCATCCCATCATGAGTGTGTTGCTCATTCCCAGTTTGTGCTTCCTGCCGCTTCTGTTCTGTTGCGGAGCAAAACCTGGAGCTCTGCGATCAGCAAATTAGTGACTAGAAGTAGCAGAGAGGACTGAAAAGGTCTCAATTCCAAACCTCCAATTGTAGATTCTCACAGATCTGTGCTTCCACATCAGGCAACAGCCAAGGGGTGATGGGAGCAAAATAAATGGCAACACAGGGGCACAGGAAAATGGGAATCACTTTTCTGGGCTGAATTTAAATAAGAACGTTGAGCCACATCCCCATTTGCCTTACAGTTTCCCCACAAACATTTAATGGCATTTTTGACTGAAGACTTGATTTCATTCCCTACTTGTTTCTACAGAACTTATTCACCAAATGGATGAGCTGAACGACGAGCTGCTAAAGAAGATCACAAACAATAAAATTCAGCCTCCCCACAGGAATTTCAAAGTGGAAAAGCCTCAGCAAGTTTTTGTTCCCCTCACCTTTGAATCCAGCACTGAAGAAGTCAAAGCCTGGCTGGAGGCCAAGTCATTCAGCAAAGAGTAAGATTTGCCCTACTGCCACGTTGCAATGCTCGTCCTTCCCTGGAGAAGGAGCGGGGGAGGCCACCGGCACCATCTCACCTGGGACAAGCCACTTGGATTTACTTACAGAGCCTGTGTTGCAAATTAGATTTCAACCCTGTTCAATCCAGGCTCTATAACCAGAATGTTCAGAGCCCAAAGTCACTCCCTTTCTCTGGTATAAATATTTTCTTGAGGATAAATAGTTAACTAACTACATCCACGGCCTGAAATGCTACTGGAATTGCAGCTGCCACCTTGGAACAGCCCCAGGGCCCCGTGATATGGTCCCACTGCAGCTCCTGGCCTCCCATCTCCAACTCCTCACCTCTGGCACGAGGCCACGTGCAGCACAATCGTCATCTCCCTACTCTGTGTCTCCCCAGGACCGTGGAACACCTGGGCATCCTCACCGGAGCTCAGCTCTTCTCCCTCAACAGAGAGGAGCTGAAGAAGGTGTGCGGTGATGAGGGAAACAGAGTCTAGCAGCAAGATCACAGTGGAGAAAAACCAGCTGGAGGTAAGCATTTTTCTGGATAATTCCTGCTGGAATGGGGGCTGTACCAGCAGCGTCAGAGAGCTCATTAAACAGGCATTTTAAAAAATACAATTGTGGGGAAAAAAAATGCAACCAAACCTACACCAGCAATAAAACACACGTAAAAATTCCAAAGTGTCTTTTGAGCAAATCTGTAAGATCCCCCTGTTTCCACTAATTAATCTGCTTTTTACTGATATCACCTATCTCTTTGAAACTAGCTCTACTACAGCATTAATTAAATACTGTCACTTAACTGCAGCTTGAAGTTCAAATCCAAACTGCCTGTTTTGTTTCCATTCTAGAAAAGCAGAGGGGAGTCGGAGCTCCAAGAAATCACGAAGCGCCGCCAGGAAAGGATTGATTCTGCAAATTAAAGTCTCTCTGCTTTATTTCAGCTCTTAGCCCTAAGTAGTGCAGAAAAAAAGGGAATGAAAGCAATGATTCCTGGCCCAGGCCGGATGCAGCAGAGCTCCCCTTGGGGTCCAGCTGCCATCAGAGTGACAATTCCTTGAACGCTGTTGGGAAGGGTTGACAATAAGACCATGTCCCACTGGGAAAGGTGTTTTAATTTTGCAGTGAAGTATTTTTTTTATAACTATACATTTTATACTGAAATTTTCCGTGCATGCGATCAGAGCAGGATTCACACGGGGCTGGATGTACAAGGGCTGGCTTCAAGCAAAAAAAGACCCCCAAAGCTTTTCTCCGAGGGCTGTCCCCTGCTCCCCACTCTCCCCTGGCAGAGCAGGGCGTGGCACACAGCACAAGAGAGGCCAGCCTCAAGGCTTGGAGCCTGGACCAGAGGAATAAGGCTTTAGAACCCTGCAATGGTTTGGGTTTAAGGAAAGGACATTAAAGCTCATCCCATTCCACCCCCCTGCCATGGGCAGGAATGCCTGTCACAAGCCCAAGTTGTTCCAAAGCCTGTCCAACCTGGCCTTGGACACTTCCAGGGATGGCGAGTCATGACCTCTCCGGGCAACCTAACCCTTCTATTTTCATTCCCATTTCCATTTCCTCCTCAGCGCAGGTGTCCCCTGCAGCCCACGAGCACAGGGCCGGTGACAACTGCCTGTCCTTGTCCTGTCCCCCTGTGCCCCGTCGGTGGACAAGGCTAGAATGGCAACACACATTCCCGAAGTCTGGCTGCTTCCTTAAATCCATGGACCAGCTAGTGCTATCTCTGAACAGCTGAAATGAGCTTTCAGTGCCTAGAAATGAGCAGGAGTGACAAACAAAGGGATTTGAATCTGGAAATAGGTGAGTTCCACCCGCCCACCGCTGCTGATGCAGAGGCTGGGGCTCGGGGCAGCTGTGCAGCCCTTCCCTGGGGCACAGATCCTGCAATGGAATGTTGTGGTGGTGTTGCCAAACCGGGCCTCAAACCAGGAGAAGATAAGCCCTGACCATTTGCTCCCGACCCAGGCACACCCACAGCCCTTCCCAGGGTGTTGGTCACTTGTCCCCATCTTCACGTTTTCACTGCAAAAAGTCAGCTGAAATGATTCCCAAACAGCTGAAACCCCAAAGCACACTGGGAAAGGCAGGTTTAACACAAATTAAATGGCCACAAGAAAAAAAACCCCTCTAATTTAGCACAGGGTGTTGCTCCTTACTTCCCGTTTTCCTTCAAAAAGTTATGTGCATTTGTATATAACAATCTGTAAATAGGGGTGAGGAAAATCCCTCTCCCTAGAAGCAGAATTAAGTGATTATGCTTCCAAAATTTACTCACCATTTCAAAACTCAAGCAAGCAGCGTAGTTCCTGTCCACAGCAAGTTTGGCACGCTGCATTTCTAGCTCTGTTTGACTGACAGACCAATCTGATTGCAAAGCAGTGAAGCACACAGAGCTCCAGAGCTGCCCACAGCCCGGGACAGCTGGGTTTTCTCTCTCAGCACATGCTGAGTCTTTGTCCAAATTTGTGCCTGTCATTGCACATTTAATGGAAAAAGCTTTAAAACAGCATCTGGGGAACTCATGTCTAAAACTGAGAACACCAGTGCACCTTAGTTTTGCCTTCATTCTTAAGTGTCTCCAAGAGATAATCTGTTTTCTTCGTTTGAAACAGGACACTGCTCTCACCAGCAGAATTAGGGTGCAGGCAGGGGAGGATCCTGGGTTTAGTCACAGCCCTGCTAGGATCTGAGAAGGGCACTCACCTTGTCAGGGAGGGATGAAGAGGACAATCCTCCTGAGAAGCCCTGGCTCCGGATTAGGGTGGAGATGGGAGGCAGGATGGCAAGCACGGGAGGTGAAAAAGTTTCTAAAATGAAAATAAAAACGAATGTTGAGCTAGGAAACACACCATCCTCTAGTCCTGGGGTGTAGAGGAAAGCAAATCACAGGGAATTACAGTTATCTGGGATTTTAACAGGAGTGTACATGACAGCTCTGTAAAGCCGGGAGCCACAGGAGCAGTTCCTAAAACAAATATCTCAGTAGACCTTATTGCAGAGATCACTTTTACAAATTTCCATGCGACTGAGCTGTGCGTCTGTTCTGTTTGTACTGCCTGCAGACACTGCTATAAAGTACTGTACATTGATGTAACTGAGCGACGGAGACAATGATATAACCATGCACTGTACAAGATTTATTAAAATAGTTAAGTTATAAGTATAACTCCATCTCCGTCTCTTTCACTGGATTTTCATAATGGTTTGTCACTGAGAGTCTCAGAAACTCAGCAGAATGTCTGAAACCACACATTTCCTTTTGGTTTTGGGGACTGACATTCAACAGGAAGGATGTTACGGCCTGGATAGCTGTGTCTTAAGAATAGGGGCAAAGCACGAGAAGGCTGTACAAAAGCACATTCTTGCCTCTCTGGAAGGGGAACGACTGTGGCAGCTGTCCCAAGTGGAACCATACAGAAAGAGGGAACAGCATAACCCCATGACTAGGAGCCTGTTACACGGATTCTCCAACATTTCCAGCCAAGAGCCATCCTGTTTCCAGAAGCAAAAGTTTGTCTTCTCTTTTCCTTAATAATTAAATTACTCAGCTGAAATAACTGGTAATTCCTTCTGTAGATGTTTTGGGGAGTTCAATTTCCAAGAGGGCCCACACTAACAAGATCACCTCTTTTACAGCCTAAATAAAGGTCAGGCGAACCACGAGCCCAAAACACCTGCCTTACTGGGCCGGGGGCTCTCTCAGCGCCTGGAGCTGCACCCGATAAACCATTTCGAACCTTGCCACAACGGCGGGGAAGGGAGCACAGAGCGCTCAGCTCCTGCAGCGGGGCACCACCGACGCAGGCTCCGAGCCTCCCCTCACGGCCGCCTCCCTCAGGGGCTGCCCGCCGCCATCTTGCGGCACCGGCCGCGCCCGGGCCCCGCGCGGCCATGAGGGACGGGCGGCTCAGGGGCGGGTCGGACGCCGTACCGGCCGCGGGGAAGACTGCCGG
The DNA here is from genome assembly GCF_009650955.1 of Corvus moneduloides. Classification (NCBI taxonomy): domain Eukaryota; kingdom Metazoa; phylum Chordata; class Aves; order Passeriformes; family Corvidae; genus Corvus; species Corvus moneduloides. The sequence continues at coordinate 63,789,674 of NC_045481.1, forward strand.
GGGTTCTGGCGACACGGAGACTCCGGGGACAGGAGGTTCCGGGCCCGAGAGATCTCGGGGCCAGGAGACCCCCCCCGATACGCTCCGCTGGGGACGATGGCGGCGCCACAGTCGCCAAGGCGAACCCCCGCCCGGCCCTCACGAAGCAGCCAATCAGAATCGCTCTCCCTCCCGGTGCCCCGCCTCGGCTCCTCCCGGCCTCGTCCGTCTCCTGTCCGCGCTCCTGATTGGCCGCTGCCGCCCAGCCAGGCTGGGATTGGCGGCGGGCGGCGGGAGCGCGCGGGCCGGTGCCCTTCGGGCACGTACCGTCCCTCGTGGGCGCGCGAGTCCCCCGGAGCCGCGGACGTGTCGGTGTCCCCCGTGGAGCGGCAGAAGATGGAGTCGGCGCTGGACCAGCTCAAGCACCACACCACGGTGGTGGCCGACACCGGGGACTTCAACGGTGAGAAGCGGCATGAGGGGATCCTGTCTCCGCAGCTTCTGCTTAGCCCCCTCTCCCGCCCCTCTTCACGGAGAGTGGGCGAGCCCGGCCGAAGGGGCGCGCGCTGCGGGGACCGACCCACCCTGGGGCCGGAGGGGGGGGGCGAGCGGGACGGCGCTCGGTGGCGGCGCTGGGTCTCCATCCCAGGGCAGATCCCGCCCCGCCAGGACATTGTCCAGACCCCCCCGTGATTTCTCCCAGTTTGCCCTCGAGTGTGCCCTGACCACTCCGTTCAGCTCTGCGTGCTGTCAAGAAGAAGTGCCAGACTAAAGCCAGGCTCTGCTGTTCTAATTAATTTTGGGTTTTCTTCCAGTGGGCTGTCTAGATCTGGGACTTGTTTGGGGTTTTTCAGACTCACGCTTGGACGGGGCTTGGAGCAGCCTGGTCCAGTGGAAGCGAGCGGAACTGGATGCGCTTCCAGACTCCTTCCAACCCAAACCATTCCAAGATGCCATGATATGCTTAAAAACTGATTTGGGGTTGGAGAGAAGGAAGGGAAATGATGCTTTTTATTTGTTTCAGTTGAGCTGCACATTTATCTTTTCCCTTTTTGCATTTCCAGGATGCAGAAAGTGAGAAGGAACTTGAGGAGATGTGCTCGGTCCCAGAGAAATAATTTTGAAAAAACTCATCTCACTGGATACTGCAGCAACAGTAAAATCCCAAATGGATTTCATGATCCTGACAATTCTGAGTGCACTTCAGGGATAAGGCACAAGATCTTACAGAAAAATAGACGCAGCAGTACACATCCAGGAAAACATCTTGGAATTAATGGCATAAAATCCTGGTTTATTTTCCTGCATATGTTTGATTTTAGGATCCCTAAAATGTTACATCCCTAGCGTCAGGCGTCAGGGGGTAAGTTAGAGGTAGTTTGTGATAAAAAATATTTGTGGTTATATATAGGGCAGATATTTATACCTTACGTAACTCTGTAATATAAATATGTATTATATATTAGGGCATATAGCTATCCATTTATATATAACATTTTTTATGTGTGCCCAGATATAGTTTATATCAGACACTGTGCCTGTCTGAAGGCGTTGCTGCTGAGCTCCCAACTCATTGCTGAGGAAAACATCAGGCAAAAGTTGTTTGGTTTAACTGGTTCCTCTTTTCCTTAATAATTATTTTACTCAGTTGGAATAACTGATAACAGCTCTTATTTACTCAGTTGGAATAACTGATAACAGCTGTTAGAGATGTGCAGTTCCCAGTAGGACCAAGGCACTTGTCTGCACAATGCAGAGTGGCTTTTAAGAAATTCAGTAGTCAAAGAAGTGAGGATTAGGATTTCAAATGCTCTTGGGCCATGAGGCTGGCCAGAGATCCCTCCTAACTCACTGTGGGACAGCAAAAACCCCACAGCCAAGGGTAACCAGGGATTGTGGGGATGGACAATTTAATGGCATCAGGGGGCAGCTGTGCCAGTTCAACTGATAAAAAAGTAAATCCAAGACTGCTCTAGAGCAGTACTGTTCCTGGATGTGTGTAAATACAGGGACACCTCTTTACTCTCAAGTGAGGGAGGTTTGTGGTTGTGCTGCCAGTTTACCCTTGAGAGTTCCAGGCTTTATTTCAGCTCCCCTGGGCGGGCCTGAGGTGCAGCAGTGGCGCGAGGGCCAAAGCTGGTGGCTGGCTCTGAGGGGGCTGATGCCATCACGGCCCAGTGGGGGTGGGAGCTTAGGCTGTGGTGGCAGCCTAGGAAATGGATCAGATGTCTCCTAGAACTGCCCAGAGTGCAGGAATGGAGGGGGAACTGAACTGCTCCCACAGAACCCTGCTGGGCTATGGTTCTGGGCCAGGCCCATCAGAAAAGTGGCATCATCAGTGGCACCTCAGTGGTTATTGTCCTTAGAGCTCTCACGAACAGGATGAAATCATGTTCATGCACTACTGGGAAAGCAGGGAGCAGGATCAGTGCTCTAACTCTCTACACTCTCTCCAGGAGGGCCTTGGGTCATGGCAATTTCATGTGTGGAATAGTTTCCTGTGCCTGCCTGGGCAGCTGCAGTTATTGCACAGGCATTCAGGGCTGACAGTTCCCTGCAGGGAGAGCTCAGCACATGTGCCCAGAGGCAATCCCAGCATCTGCAAGAAAGAAAGAAGCAGCAAAAGGTGATTGCTTCTCTTCCAAAGTTATTTCAAGTGCTCACACCCAAACCCACCTTTGCTCTTGATTTTGGCCTGGTGCATCATGAGCAGTGGGCACAGGTCATGTCATCCATGCTGGTGTGAGTGATGCTTTCTGGGGGAAAGCAGCTGATCTCCAAAGTTCCCTTCCTGCCCTGTGCCTGATCTGCACAGGAGAAAACCTCTTCCAGGAAGGGATTGTGCTCCCTCTAATCCCATTTGCCCAGTCTGTGCCATGGGGATATTGCCAGCCTGGGGCAGCAGAGGCACACGCAGCTCTCAGCACTCTCTGCTCCAAGCACAGCTCTGGGCTCCTTTGCAGACTGCCTCTGCCGTGGGGTTTTCTCCAGGAGAAGCCAAGGAATTGCTCATGGAAGGGTACAGATTAAGTTATCCCAAAGGAAAGTAAAGAATAAACACCTCATTTTTCCATCAAAATGCTCATGCTCTTTCCTACAGATTATTTCAAGTTTTTCCCCACAAGCTTTGCCCTACCCATCATCCCATTTTTACCCCAAAAAGTAATTTTCTCTATCCTCAAGAACGTCTCAGTGTCTATCCCCAAAATTTTCACTGTGTCTCTGCAAGTGACTACCTCATGCTGTTCATTCTCTTCCCTGGGGTTGCTTCAGATTTTCCCTCCAAGCTGTCCCTGTCTGTCCACTTCTGATTTCTTCTTTTTTTTACAAGAAAGTATTCATTCACTACTCTGGAGATTAGCTCCAGTTTTACCCCCCAAAATTGCCCTAACATTCACTATTCATTGCCTGATTTTTACCTCACTATGTTCATTCTCTCCCCTAGAGATAACCTCAGATTTTACCCCCAGTATTTTCCCTACCTGCCCACTAACTATTTACTCTTTTTGACCTATAAATACTCTCTTTCTACCCTGGAGATTTCATCAAGTTTTACCCTGAAATATTTCACTATCTTTCCAGTACTGTCTCACTTTACCTCATGATGTACGCTCTCCCTGCCACACATCACCCCAGATTTCACCTCCAAAATTATTGCTACTTGTCCACTACTTACTACCTGATTTGCACCTCAGTATGTCCATTCTCTGCCCAACAGGTCATTTTAATTTCTACCCCCCCAAAACTTTGCCAACCTGTCACCTAGTGACTGCCTCAGTTTACCTCAAAAATGTTGTCTCCCCTAGAGATTACCTCAGACTTGACCCCCACATTTTTTCCCTGTCTGCAAGTTACTACCTCTGTTTAACTTCAGTATGTTCATTCTCTGCACTACAGACTCAAGTTGACTCTCAAAATCTCCCTGCCTCTCCACCACTGATTACTTCCTTTTTACCTCAAAAGATTGATTTCTTTTCTACCATGGAGGTTACATCAACTTTCACCCCCAGAATTTACTAATACTTCCACAACTGATGCACTCAGTTTACCTCAAAAAGTGTTCATTCCCTCACCTAGAGATGCCCTTGTATTTTACCCCCAAAGGTTTCCCTACCTGTGCACAACTGATTGCTATAGTTTACTGCAAAATCTTCATGCTCTCCACTACAGGTCACCTCAAGTTTACTTCAAAAGTTTTCCCTACCTGTCCATTAGTGATTATCTCAATTTTTACCTCCAATAAGTCATTCTCTACCTACAGACACTGGATAGTAAATCATACAAAGATCTAAAAGTCGGCACAAGAAACAGCAGAAGGTTTTCCATGAATAACACAAGTTCCATTTTTCCCTCCTCTGCCTAGGACTGCTACCAGGAGACAGGAGAGCTGTTATCAACACTCGAACCTCCCAAGCGTTGCTATTTCTCAGAGAACTGGGCCGGCTCTGAGCTACTCCCATGCGCCTGCAGGGCTCTGGGGAGGGGCAAGACGACATCCCACTCCTGCCTGGAGAAATTTCAACGCCCTAAAAAGTCATTTCCCTTCTCTCTGAGCCACGGCCAAAGCAGCTGTGTAGAACAACATGGACTATTCATGGAAGGGATGATTCAGTTGTGGGAAAAAAGCTAAAGAAAGACTGTCACCCCAAATTTCAGGGTGAAAACACACTGCTTGTTAACAGGAGCACACAAACTCATTTAAACCAGAGAGGAAACTGCACACCAGGAAAAGAGCTGAAAGATATGCTCTGCCTTGATTGATAATTCCAAAGGAAATTCCCCACGGATCATAGGCAATTACCTATAATTTTACCTCCATAATCACTGGATTTCTGACTTGGGTTGCTGTGGAAGTGTTTCACAGATGCCTTGAGGGGTCAGGGGCTTGGTTGGATTCTTTGGGGTTAGTCCTGACAGGCCCAGGCCAAACCCACCCACCTGCATCGCTGCTCCACCCCAAAGTTGCGTGAAATACTGAGAACAGTTTATAAATACTCCCCTTCCCTGTCCTTCCTTACACATCCATGGAGCAAATGTACTCTATCCATTGTTCCCAAGAGCACCTCTCCAGCCCACATCCCAGTTTTCACAAACACAAACCAAACAGACCTAAGACAACTATTCCATCAGTGCCTGCAATTCTCAGCTCCCTGTTCCCTGCCACTCACACAGCAATCTCACCTCAGCCCAGAGACTCCCTGTCCCCAAAGGGAAACACAACCTAACGGAGCACAGCTCTGGCACCACATTTCCCCTTGTTCCTGGAAAGCCCTAGGTAAATCCAGTCCCTCAGACCTTGCATCCCTGAACACCAGGAGAGCTGGAGTTTTACCCAGATCCCAGGGCCCTGCACAGCTGCACTGACACAAGCACAGGCTGATCGCTCCGCCCAGCACCATCCCTCATTTGCCTCCCATTGCTCCCCAAGCGTCCCCAAACCACCCCATGTCTGTGCTGGGGCCAGGGCCTGCCCCAAGGCCAACCAGAGGCTGTCACCCAGCCCTGAACCAGCTCCCACCCCCAGGAGAGCTGGGAATGCACTGAGAGCTCGGCTCCCCAGTCCTCAGACACACAAATAATGCCCAACCTGCCCCTCTGGGTACAGCCAAGCACCACAGCTCCATCATCCCCAAGGAACTCTGGCAGTCACCTCTTCACCTCTGCCCTTTTCCAAAAGACACAGGTAGGACTGGGCTGTCAGAAATGGTATTCCCTAGGGAGTTCATCCCAGCAGAGAGAAGAGGAACCCTGTGTCCCTCTGACTGACCCCACAGCATGGGCAGGACCAGCTGGGTTTTTCATATTCTAAATTTTAAAATGAACTGAAGAACCTGAAAGGCAAAAAACACCACACACATAAGGTTAGAGCCAGTCAACACACACACAGACAGACACACTCTCAGACACCCCTTCTTCAGCTTACATGCTGACTGCAGCCCTTACTAGAAGCACTCCCCCCTAAAGAAGATGCTTTAACATCTTCTTCCATCTGCTGCTCCTTGATGTGGAACAGTAGATCCTGGGAAAATTGGTAGCATCAGTGATCATAGGGATCAAAATCTGCCTCGGGGACCTGCAAGACAGCATGAGGCAGTCTGCAAGTAGCTGACAGCTAGGAGTTATCCCCACACCAGGCCCATAAACTTTCTACCCAAAAGCCCATAGACAAGAGAGGAGAGTTTTAAAACTGTTCAAACTAGCCATGACTGAATGTGCCAGGGCAGGGCAGCTCCAAGCATAAGTGGCACATGGACACCCAGTGCATCAAATATAAGCAGAGACGCCACGAAGACTTGAGAGAACGCTTCAGAAGATAAATTCTTGAGACCAGGATGCTTTGAGGCAACGGAAGCTACGAAACTACTGCAATGAGGAGGGTCTAGTACACTTCATATAGAAGTCCAAGGGAATGGCACGTGAAAAAAAGGTACTACCAAAACTGAGAAGGAAGATGGATAGGAACACCTTGTGTACTTCTTCTGGTCTCAAAAAGCAAAACCATAAAGATGCCAGAATAAGCCCGATCCAGGAAAGTATGCAAGTGCTCCTGCTGCCGATATGGCCCATAACGATGCCTGTAAAGCATTGAGACATCACAAAGCCCTATGACACTGAAGACAACGGACATAGACCACATAACATAGACACAAACTGAAACGGCCCAGCAGTTTTACCTGATGGACCCAAGCTTCCTAGTGCAAGATGAGCCAGAGGCAGATGACGCCGAAGGAAAGAAGGCTCTGTGGCAGTAGTACATGACAGTGAAAGGTAAACTCCTTATGAGAAGTTAGTGCTAAAGCTGGTAAGAGGATGCTCAAGAAGCGCAGTAGGCCTAGAGAAGGAGGCAACAACTGCCAGCTGATACAAAGGGATCCCTAGAGAATGATTCTGCCACCAAAGGCTGAAGTGACATCACAAAACATGACCAACCAACAAATGGCCAAGACGCAAGATGCCCGTGTGCTACGCTCAAAAGTGCTCAAAAGCATGGCTACACTGAAGAGTAGGCAAAATTTAGACCATGGCAATCATGCCAGACCCGAAGGCAGGCTCCTCGGGTGAAAAGATGGACAATGACATCGAGACTCAACATCCAATGATGCGAAGCTCACAAGAACATGGAGATGGGTTGGAACTGCCCGGCCCGGCAAAGGCTCGAGTGATGCTGAAGAGAAACCCTCTCTCCCTTAACCTCCAAGGGGCCTGGCCCACTACAGCCCTCTCCTCTCAGCTAACTTCAAATTGCCTCCTGTGATTCCAAAGGTTTTTGCTTTCTCCCAACCAACAGTCCCCACACTTAGCTCTCTGAAGACCTGCAGACGAAATCCATCCTCGACAGAAAAGAATGCTTCAGCACCATGGATGTCAATACATGGCCCACAGCCCACTTGGGCAGCTGCAAAAGATAGAGAATAATGACAAAATTCAGACTGTGATGACACGTCCCAGAAGTGACCCCTTGCACAATGCCCCTCTCCCTCATAACTGCTGAGGCTCATGGCTCACCGGCCGTTTCCAAACTTAGGCTCTGCACCTACTTGTGGTACTTAAGACAACAAAACAGAAACTATGACTATTGCCCTCCAGAAGAATAATGCACGGGCTCCCTCTGCACCACTGGCCCAGGCTCACCTCAAATCTCCATCCGACTCCGGAGGTGGCCCGGACAATACCTGCAAAGCGAAAAGGGACGCGCTTCACGTGCTGCCACGTACCTCTCACCTATCAGTCGCCCCACCTAAATGCCAACTCACCTGCTCGCCTCTGTCCCTTGGCATGCCCAGGGCAGCAGCAGCACCTGCAGAGAAGCAAAGCAAAAAAACATGCTGAGAGACTGTGAAACCACAGCCTCCCCACTCCAACTCAAGTACACCACACCTACAGCTTAAGCTTGCACCCACCTGGCCTCCAGCATCCCAGGGCCGGGACACCTGCCCAGTGGACCACCTAAAATGCACAAACAAAAACGGATGCTTAGAGCTGCACCAGAAACTGATACCCAAGCAGTAACAACTCATTCTGTCCACCAGTCACCGCTCACCTCGCTCCATCGACCTTGACCACTGATATTCAGCATTACTGCCTACAAATAAAGATGAAGAACAAAGCTGTAACACAGTCACCATTTACACTTGCCCTGCAAAGACAAACGGTGACTCACCTTCCTGTGGGAACCACCTCACCTGGTATGGGGCGCTCTGCCACAGATTCAATCCATCTGCATCTGAAAGAAGGTGATGACAAAAGTCAAAGTACTGCATGAGAACTTACCACCTCCAGACATCTTGTGCCAATCTAGAAATACTATCTTGAGTCCAACTAATCCCTACATTACAAATGTCAAGTCCCTAGGACTTATCCTATTACACCTACACCCAGACTATGTAGCAGGGCAAAGCAGCCCTGGGCCAAACACACAGACACCTGTGACACAGGAGATGACAAACAAGGGGATGCAACAAGGAGAGGAAACTCTCAGCAAGAAGAATTACCAATGAGATGACCTAGATGAGGCCGATGAGGCTCAAAGAACTCTGGCAGAAAAAGACCCTAACAGAAAGACTTATGCCAAGAACCGCAAAGATGGGATGCCCGAGAATCGTACGGATGGAATCTTCTACCTATCCTCGCATTCTCCCAAGTCCTAATCTGTTATAAGGGATCGTTGCGGTGCACAGCTGTCAATACAGCTCAGAACAAGACTGTAAAAGGTGTCTGACTCAATAGTGCTAAAGAGAGATGCGATTCCGATGCATATCTGAGCTTGCAAGTCAAAGGTTCAAGGGTACCAGCGTCGGGCCAAGGAACGCAAAGGAGATGCTAAGGATGATGCCCAGCATTTCTGATAAGCCCCTCAAAGGGGTAAGGCAAAAGACATGTGACACAAGATGCCCAAGAGACACAGAACACACAATAGACAAGTGACACAACACACACCAGGACTGCTCTGCCCTGCACACCTCAGCATTGTGATCAAAAGTGAGACTTTCCCTTTACGTGGCCTAAGGGGCCCTCTCGTGGACATCCCCATCTCCAAAGCTAATTCAAAAATCCCTCCCACCAAGTCCTGACCCAGCACCCCACTCTCCTCCCCCCCTCCCTGAGGTGTAGCCCTCAACTTAGCTCTCGGATATCCAGGGATGCAAATCCTCATCAGGTGCAAAAGAAAGCTGCCTCATCATCTGGGAAGTTCCTGCCCTCAGAGGGCTGTTCTCTCAGTCTACTGCAATAAAGAAAACCAAACATCAGTGCCTGAACTCAGCAGCACATCAGCCAAAACCCAACAATTCCACTACTCACCGGCTCCTGAGAACACCCCGGTCCTCGGCTCACACGCTGGGGCTGCACTCCGAGGCCGCCGTCGCAGAGTATCCCTGGGTTAAGGGGAGACAAGGTGATGTGGCATTGCTGAAACTCGAGTGGACCCTCGCTCCTCCCTCCCTCCCCGACTCGCCACAACTCCTCAGCCATTGCCAAAGGCTGCCCAGATGGCACCTTCAAACAGAAAAGGTACAGGCTTCACCACAGAGTCCTGTAATACTTCTGGAAGCCTCACAGGGGCAGCTCAAGGGTGATAAACTGGCTCCATCAGCTGGTCCATGAGGGGGTTCAGCCCCTGCAGGCATAATACAAGTGGGCCACATAAAACACACAAATGGATGCTCAGACAATGCATGCTTTGAGCTGCCCCAGAATCTGGCACCCGAGCAATAACTGGTTGTGTCCACTGGTCACTGCTTACCTCACTCACTCGACCTTGACTGCTGATATCCAGGTTTACTTCCTAAAAATAAAGACAAAGAACAGCCCTGCAACATAACCAAAATAAAACACCACCCCTGAAAAGCTGAATGATGACCAACCTTCCCAGGGGAGAAGAGGAAAAACAAAATGGAAAGGTACATGCCGATGTAGTGTCCAAAAGTGTTGCATTGCCAAGGTAGGTTCCACATGAAACTGCTCAACTGTGACCTCTTTCTGCAAGGGTGTCTGTCATGTTGGAGTAGCGATTTCAGTGCGGCAGACCACCTGTAAAACACAAAAAAAAAAAAAAATCAAAGGCTCCTTATAGTTTCATCACTAATACAACAACTCCAGTAGCATCCAGTTCTGTGCTGGAATCAATACTCATCCAGCTCACGGTCCCCCCGGTGCCAATACCCTGCTGTGCCAAGTGCCTCGCATCTTCAAAATGAAAATCCCAACAGCGAGGTAAACGTAGAGCCCAAAGTCAGGCCGTAGCTTGGACTTCAGGCACCGACCCACCTCACTGCTGTGCTCCTCTGGTCTCCTCCGTTCATATCAGGTTTACATGCTATCCCCCTGCAAAAGAAGTATTTGTCAAAGTTACCCAGACAGACAAGGAAAGCTTAGCCTTTCCCAAGTTCTCATTCCTCAAAGCAAACTGCCTAGGATCCCACAACAGTGGGCCTTAGGACAAACTACTATGAAACTGCAAGACACCACTGCACCACTGCCACGTCTCCACTGAACACCACACAGACTGGCCACAGTCACTCCATCCGAGGCGTGGCTCAGGTGGCTGAGCAAAGCAAAAGGCTCCCTGTAAAGTCTCCTTTCTTCTCCACCTACCCCCCCCCCAGGACTACTCTACAGGGCAGAGCAATTCCAGGCTAGACACAAACTCAAACAACACATTATACTACAAGCAGTGTGACATGAAGATGATAAAAAAAGCTCTCGGCAAGAAGAACAATGGCAAGGACAGAGACGACGCCAAAAGAGACAACTGATGGTATGGCAATGGTGGATGAAAGATGGCTCTAAGGAGCAGAAGAAAAGACTGGAACAGTGACCTGTTCTAAGAACTGTCAGTCACAATGATCAAGATGGCTGTGAGAGACAAGGCCACATTTAGAATGCTCCCATATCCTGACAATCTTACAAGCCCCAGGACATTACAGCTCACGGCTGCAAAGGATGGATGGCAGTACAGCCGGGAACAAGGCCTCAAAAGAGATCCGACTCAATGCTTTCAAGATGTGATTCCAAGATGTGGCCGAGCCCACTGGTAAAAGAACAAGTGATATTGGCATCCTACCGAAAAGTAGGAAAGTTCTAGAAGCTAGAGATGATGGCCAAGGCTTATGATAAGCCCCTTAAGGGTAAAAGGCAGAGAGATCGGATCCAAGGGAAGCCAAAGACACAGAACACACACCAGACAAGACAACACACACTGGAACTGCTCTGCGCTGCACACCCTACAGTTGCAGTCAAAAGTAGGGCTGCTCCCTTTAGCTTACCTAAGAAGCCCCTTGGAGAGCATCCCTTTCCCCTACGCTAGTTTTTTAATCTCTCCCAGGAATTTCCAACCCACTACCCTGCTATCATCCCTTCTCTGGGCCCCGGCCCCCAACTTAGCTTTCAGATGACCAGTGATGTGAATCCACACTGGATGCAAAAGGAGTCCACCTCAGCCATCTCCAAAGGCACTGGGATCACCAGGTTGGCCTCTTAGTCAGCTATGACAAAGAAAACCAAAATCAATGCACCAGTGTAGTGCCATACAAGCCAAATCCCAACAAGTCAGCTACTAACTGGGACCCTGCTCCCACTCATACTTGCAGTCCTTAACTTACCTATCAGAAGCCTCCATCTCCAATGTCATCTCTGACCCAGGGTAGCTCCCTCTTGCAGCACAATAAATCTGCTGAACAAATGTGAAGTGTCATACTTGACACAATCTGGAATTCCAGCAAGTTGCAATGCTTCTAAGAAAAACAAGGGGGAAAAAAAAATTACAGAAAGCACCAAGTACCTTATCAACCCTGAACACTCAATCCAAAAATCATTAACCATGCACTCAATGCTATCTTCTTCACAGTGTCTTCAAAGCCTCTATTGCTTTAGAAGCCAAAAGTACCTGCTGAAAAAAACCTGAACATCCCCCCCCCCCCCCCCTCATAGAAATAAGAAGACACCCTTACCCCAACTAACCCCACAGAAGGAATGGCCCTCTTTTACCCAGGGCTGGGGTTAATATACCCCTGGCCGGGCCCGCCTCTCGTTCCCACAATGCCCGGGAAAAGGGAGGAGGCAATTTTACCATAAGGGATAAAAGCACTGGGAGGAGCTGCAGCTGTTTGGCTGCTCTGCCTTAAATTCCAGGTGAGTAAAGGGCTCTGTAGATGCCTTCTGTTTTACTACAGCTGCCTCCACTGAAAGGGTAAAAAAGCTTCTTGTTTTGGCCGTGTAGATAGATGAGTTGCATGATTCCTTGTTAAGTTCTGTAAGTGGTCATTGGTGACTATTGAGTCATAGGACTATGGAGGGTGGAGAAGAATAGTAATAATATACATGGTGTAACTCCTGTTGGGGTCTCTAATTAGGGCTGTATTCATTATAAATAAAACTGAAAAAATAATAGGCCCTCTGGCAGCAGGAGGGTTTTGTGAGTGCTGGGCTCGCTCCCTTGTGAGAGATTGGGTGCCAGTACCCAGCTAGAAGTGCCCTGAAGTACAGATTTAAATTCTTAAAATGCTGAAGAAGGGGGAGCTTCCTTCAGTTGAACCCCCTAAAATGAGAGACTAGGGAGTGTTTCTCTCTACTTAAATTGATGCCATAGGCAATAAATGGGTTCTCTCCTCTGAATCCCCTAAAATAGTGGAAAAAGAGGGGTTTCCCTTACTTCAGGTCTCTCCAGTGATGGAAAAAGGGGGATTTCTTCCTCAATTCAAACCCTTATAAAGGAGGGACAACCGGGCTTTCCCCTCAATTTAAACCTTGGGATGATGAAAATGGGGGAGTTATGCTCAATTCAGACCAATAAAATAGCATTGTCAAGGTTTTCCCCTTCTATTTAAACTGGAGAATAATGGAAAATGGGGATTCCCTGTCAAGTGATACCCCTAAGAGCATGGAAAAGGCAGGGTTTCCTTCAAGTGATACCCCTAAAATTGCAGAGGAAGGGGATTCCCCCTCAATTTAAACACAGACAATGATGGAAAAGGAAGTTTTTTCCCTCCGTTTAAATCCTTTTTCTCCTCATAACCCCCCTTTTTTTCTGGGGGCACTGGGGAAGGGCTGCCAAGATGAAAGGGGAAAGTGGAATGTTTCCCTGGGACCCCACATGCTGCCCTGCCTGCTCAGGTGCTGCCCCTTGGCACGAGGGGTTTTCCCTGGGCATTTTCTGGGAGCAGTGCTCTGTGCCCAGGTGCCTCTGGCTGCTCCCCAGCTCCTGCCGGGTGCTCCGACCATTGTTCCTGGAGGGACACTCGGGATGCCCCCATTGCCCCTCTGGACCAGCAGCTCCCTGCACAGCTGTGCCCGGGGAACCCTCTGGGAGCGGCCTCTGGCAGGAGCCGCCCCCTCCTCATCCTGGCCGCTCACAGCTGGGGCTGCTGCGCCTTGGAGCGGGGGCTGAGGAGGAGAAAGGTCCTGCTGGTCCTTCCCTGCCCTGCACAGCCCTTTGTGTGCCCCTGAAACACCGGGGTGCCGGGCTTTCCTTGCTGTGGGAGCCTGGGCGGTTCTTTGATCCCAGACTCTGCTCTTCCCCGGGCACTGCACATGGACACGGGGCAGAGATGGGCCCTCAGAGGAGCGGGGGCTGCTCCTCGCTCTCGGGGGGCCGCGGGCGCTGCGCAGCCTTGCCCTCTTACTTCCCAATTCCTCATTTTGTGCCTCCTTTTCCCTTGGGGATGTGCCCGGGCCGCATTCCAGCGGCCGCCACGGTAACAGCACCTGCGGGCGGTGGGGTGGGCGGGGTTTTATCCACTGAAAACACACAATGTCATTAAAATCTGTTTCTTATCTAATACACAAAAATCACTTTCCTAGAAGGAGTTTCCATGCATTCACCTCCTCCTGGAAGTCTTTTGATGGTCCTGCAGATTCATTAAGAGGGGTCTCTGCTGGTCATATTCACGGAATGCTTCAGTATGAAAGGTGACCTTGCCTTGAGCTATTTTTCTGGGCGTGCACTGTTGCTTCTTGTGACAGAACTGCCCCGGCTTTTCCCTCTGCTCTGTCCCTGCCCCCGGGCTGAGCTGGGCGGCGCTGCTGCCGCCCGGTGCCGGCTGAGGCGAGAGGGCGGCGGCCTCGGTGGCTGCCGAGCGTGGCAAGGGCAAGGAGCGGGAGCGAGCGGGGCTGGGTCTGTCAGCGGAGGGGAGGGGCGAAGGGCGGTTCGGAGCGCCAAGGGACACGGCCGTGCGTGAGCGGGGCCAGAGCGGTGAAGAGGAGTGGGCGCCGTGCGGGGCGGCGACCGCGAGGAATGACAGGGCGGGGGGCGGCCCGGCGGGGCCGGTTTTGCCGGGCAGCAGAGGCGCGGTCGCAGCGCGACCCGGGCGGGGAGCACCGGGCGGGCGCGGTCGGAATCGAGCCGCCCGCGTGCCGCTCTCAAGGGGGCGGCTCGGAAAGGAAGGCGCAGTTCGGCGCTCTCGGGACGGCGGTAAGTGACGCTTTTTTAGCCCGCGCGATTTTCCGCGGCGTTTCCCGGTGTGCGGACGCGGGCTGTGGGGTCAGCGGCGTCGGGGGCGGGCGGGAGGCGCGTGGGCGCCGGCCAGCAGGCATCGGCGGGGACACCTCCGTACCGCTCGCGCCGCGCCTCTCCCACGAGAGGTCCCCACGCCCCGCGGTGCCGTGCCGGGCTCTCGTTCCGCGCCCCCCCCCCCCGCCGCCGCCGCCGCCTCGCCGCGCTCCCGCCGCCCCCCGCTCCCTCCGGCCCGGGGAGCTGCAGGAAAACGCAAAAGCATCGAGGAAGAGCAGGCACCGGAGCTGCCCGAGCCATCGGCCTGTCCGAAGGGCGGCGGCTGCCCGCAGCCGGGAGCAGCCACCAAGGATGGAGCTGCTGTTTGCCGGGAGGTGAGAGCTGAGGGCAGCCGGAGGCGGAGGCAGGCTTTCCCCGGGAGGTGAGAGCTGGAGGCAGGCTTTCCCCGGCAGGAGGGACCGGGAGGATTTCAGCTCGCAGCAGCTCTCAGTGAGTGCTGGGTGGAGCCCGGGCTGAGCCAGGTGGCCGGTGCGGGTGCTGTTCCTGTCCCCAGGGGCCGATGAAATGGCAGCTCGGAGCAGCCTCGTGTGTCTGTGTGGAAGCAGCTCCGATGCTGGCAGCCAAATCAAATCAAATTGCTGTCAGATTTGTATTAAATGTGGTGTTTAAATCTGGGACTGCTCAGCTCCCCGGGTGGGAAAGTGCTTGGAGTAGCCAAGCTGAGCGAGCTGTTGTTGAGAATTCCAAGCATTGTGTCTTTACTCTCCTTAATACAGCGTTTAAATAATTGATACTTGATGGAGACAGTATCAGGGGGATTTGTTAGAGGGGCAGGGATGTTTTTTCACGTGGCAGTGTGTTGGGATAGCCAAGACGCCTTATGTCAAAATTAATTGGTCTTCCTTCTTTTCCTTTTTTTTCCTTTCTAGGTTGTGGCTGAGTGGGGAGAATATTTGGGATAAAGAAACGAAATGCCCGAGGGAAGCTTCGTGTTCCCGTGGGGATGCTTTAGGCGCGTGCAGCTTCTGAGCTGCACCGAAACTTGAGGCTCCCACAGAAGCTTCCAGGTAAGCCTGAGTGGGTTTAGTGCATGGGGGTTCCAGTCACTGCCGGACACACTCTGAAGTCCTGGGAAAACATGGAACAATAGCTCTGAGTGGAAAAAATATATGCTCAGCATTCTCTAGGGAAAATTATAGTTGGCCTGTAAGTGTACCCCCACATCTGCATTGGTTAAAAAGTCAGTCCCACACACTTTCCTGGCTGGTGTGAAGTTGTATAGTTCATCAGATCTGATCCAGTGTGTAAAGAAATGTTTACTGTGGACTTCCAGGAGATTATCAGCAGTCCTGGGAGGCTGCTGAACTTGATCTCCCTGGATTGACAGAATGAATCCACATAGGATGCAGAGCAGGGTGTGGTTTCTCAAACAGAATAGTGACGTTCTTGAAGGAGGCTACAAGCAAAGGGAATCTTAATTTTAGTTATTGAACACAGAAACA